>NW_026043850.1:0-217000 GCF_937001465.1 Orcinus orca | reverse complement strand
TTTTCCTGAATATATTCAGGAAAAAACGCATACGCCCTTTTTGGCCAACCAAGCAAACTTGCAAAGGAAATCTGCACTACAATGAAGTCTCACTTCCCCCCGGTCAAAAGGGCCATCTGAAAAAAGTGTAAAATCCAGAAAGGCTGTACAGGCCATGGAGAACTGGGAGCCTTGTTATGCTGATGGGCGGGATGTAAATTGCCAACAGGCACTGGGGAGAAGTGTATGGTGTTTCCTGAAACATCTAAAAAACAAAGCAACAGAGCCTAGGGCACTTCCACTTATGGTCCTATAGCTTAGGGAAATTAAAATAAAAAAGACACAGCCACCCCAAAGTTTGGGACGGCTCTGTTTACAAGAACCTCGTTTACGGTACAAGTTCAATATCGCAGAAAGCGAAAAATGGATAAAGAATTTGTGGTACTTACGGACAATGCAATATCACTCAGCAATGAAATCTATGTCATCAGGCCCGTAGCAGCATAATGAGTGGATTCAGGTATGATGATTCTAACTGAAATAAGTCACACAGAAAAAGAAACATCATAAGATATCACTAATACACGGAATGTAAACTTGGCTACACAGGAAGTGAATTACAAAACAGAACAGTGTCTCAAATTTAGAAAACCAACTTATGCTTGCTTAAGGGGAAAGGTGAGTTGGGGTGCTGCATAAAACCAGAGATTGAAATGAGCACAGATAAAGTTCCTTAAGCCAAATATGTAATAGAGAAGAGCTACTCCTTGCTCAATGAAATGGACTCAACACCCCATATTAAACGCCTAAGAATGTACCTGAGTAGTAAGTATCTTAAAACCTATGGATTGGTATGTCTCCGAAAGAGAATCAAGCATGTGTACAGTGGCATAAACGCAGCAGTGATAGGATTGGAGAGGTTCGGTGAGCAAATGAAGACCCTTTGAAGTCATATTGCATGGTACCCATTCCACGGGTCTCAACTCTCCAGGTTTAAGGGATTCTTCCTTCAGCTAAAACATGCATGTGGAACCCAGAGTATGATCAACCATGTGATCGGGAGACGTGTTCCAATATGTCTCAGTTCTCGTCCCCTGGTACTCGGGTGCAACATTCCAGACGCTTTACTAACACTCTCCCAACTTGGAGAGTCAGTGCCTTTAACCTCCTGTTTGGCCCAGTTTGCAATTTCTGCGGAAGATGAACAGGAATAGGGAGAGCCAATGAGAGACTAGCTGGAGGTGTCTGGACGGGCAAATTTAACTCTCATTTCCCACCAGGAAGAGGAATTAACCAAAGGCTCAGCGTGCCGTGCTGGAACCAGATTAGGGCCTGAAGCAATCCTGCGGTGTTGCGGCCAGCTCACAAGAAAGCGAGTTGAAAAAAGGAGCTCAGGGGCACTGTAATTCACAAACCTGCAGAGTTATAAATGACAGGTATCGTCCAAAAATATACTGAAGTAAGGCTGCCAAGAGGACTTGAAAGCGGGGCAGAATTGCAGGAAACCGATTTCAGGAGGTAGACTGGAATTGCATTGAAAGCATAGGAAAAGAGGCAGAACGTCCACAATGATGCACTTGGCCAAAAAGGGCGTATGCGTTTTTTCCTGAATATATTCAGGAAAAAACGCATACGCCCTTTTTGGCCAACCAAGCAAGCTTGCAAAGGAAATCTGCACTACAATGAAGTCTCACTTCCCCCCGGTCAAAAGGGCCATCTGAAAAAAGTGTAAAATCCAGAAAGGCAGGACAGGCCATGGAGAACTGGGAGCCTTGTTATGCTGATGGGCGGGATGTAAATTGCCAACAGCCACTCGGGAGAAGTGTATGGTGTTTCCTGAAACATCTAAAAAACAAAGCAACAGAGCCTAGGGCACTTCCACTTATGGTCCTGTAGCTTAGGGAAATTAAAATCAAAAAGACACAGCCACCCCAAAATTTGGGACGGCTCTGTTTACAGGAACCTCTTCTGTAGCACAAGTTAAATATGCCAGATAGCAAATAATGGATAAAGAAGTTGCGGTACTTACGTACAACAGAATACCTCTCAGCAATGAAATCTATGTCACCAGGCCCGTTTTAGCATAATGAGTGGATTGAGGCACGGTGATTCTAAGTGAAAAAAGTCACACAGAAAAAGAAACATCATAAGGTATCACTAATACACGGAATGTGTACTTGGCTACACATGAACTGAGTTACAAAACAGAACAGGGTCTCAAGTTTAGAAAACCAACTTATGCTTGCTTAAGGGGGAAGGTGAGTTGGGGTGCTGCATAAAACCAGAGTTTGAATTTAGCACAGATACCGTTCCATAAGCCAAATATGTAATAAACAAGACCTACCCCTTGCTCAACAAAATGGACTCCACAATGAGGTATCACCTCACACCTGATAGAATGGGCATCATCAGAAAATCTACAAACAAAAAATGCTGGAAAGGGTGTGGAGAAAAGGAACCCTCTTCCACTATTGTTGGGAATATAAATTGATACAGTCACTATGGAGAACAATATGGAGTTTCTTAAGAAACTAACAATAGAATTACCATATGATACAGCAATCCCAGTACTGGACATATACCCAGACAAAACCATAAATCAAAAAGAGACATTCACCGCAATGTTCATTGCCTCACTCTTTACAATATCGAGGTAATGGAAGCAACCTAAATGCCCACAGACAGACGAATGCATAAAGCTGTGGTACATATATAAAATGGAATATTACGAAGCCATGAAAAGGAATGAAATTGGGTCATTTGTAGAGACGTCGATGGATCTAGAGACTGTCATACAGAGTGAAGTAAGTCAGAAAGAGAAAAACAAATCTTGTATATTCATGCATATATGTGGAACCTAGAAAAACTGTACAGATTAACCATTTTGCAAGGCATAAATAGAGCAACAGATGTAGACAACAAACGTATGGACAACAAGGGGGGAAAGCTGTTGGGGGGGTGGTGGTGGGAGGAGTTGAGAGACTGGGATTGGCATGTATACATTTATATGTATAAAATAGATAACCAATAAGAACCTGCTGTATAAAAA
Source organism: Orcinus orca (assembly GCF_937001465.1). NCBI lineage: Eukaryota > Metazoa > Chordata > Mammalia > Artiodactyla > Delphinidae > Orcinus > Orcinus orca. The sequence continues at coordinate 213,972 of NW_026043850.1, read as the reverse complement.
TATAAAATAAAATTCAAAATTAGAAAGAAATAAAATTTAAAAAATAAAACAGAAAAAACAATTATTCCCTTCACATACATGTATTTATATGAATAAATTATTTCCATGCTTATATCTGTAAATACAAAAAAGAGGAATAAAATCTACCTTGAACCAAAAACGAAAAAGAGAAAAAAAACACAGAACCCACCAGTTCCACAGAGGAAAACCGTATCAGGGCACTTGCTCCAGTTGTAAACAATTCTGAAGTTGGTCAGTGGTGGGGAATCGTCTCCCATTCAGCCAGCAGCCCCCACGCAACAAGCGTCCTCATTGCAAAGCTGGGGCACCGTGCCGAGGCATCTGTGAGTAAACGTGAGCTGAGCCCCAGGCCAGTTGCTGCTGAACTATTCCCACCCGTCCCAGGTAAAACACCTGAATATATACAAGGACTTGAAAGCCTAGAGGAAGGGCCATAGAGCCACACGAGTGACAGCATGCCGGCCGACTTGGTGCCTGCAGGCCAGCCAGGATGGTCCTGGCCCTGGGTGCTCTTCTGGAAGATTTCCATTTCCCTGCCTGAGATACCCGTCCTGTCCCTGCCCCCACTGCTTTTTTCCTTCCTCACCTCTGCCCAGGGAGAAATTCCAGCAGCAGGTATGGGTGACACATCCTCTTCTTTAGCAGGTGGCAGCCTGGCAACTGCTGCAGAAAGTCCAGCAGAGCCCCACTCACACTGGGCCACCCACAAAGCCGTGGCCTCTCACTCCCTCCCACCAGCCCAGCCCCGAGACTGCTGACAGGGCAGAGAAAATGGCGTCAGGCACGGCTGCAGGGGCTCTTGCTGCCTGGAGTGGTATTTATATTGATCTCAACCCAGGCACACCTGGGGAGGGCTGGCCGGCACGGTAAGGCTGCCCAGGTCAGCCAATCATCACCCCTCAGGGGCTCACAGTTGCAGAAAATGGAACTTGCTGAACCGGCCAGGTCCAAGGAACAGGTGTGGGCTCCTGAGAGTCAGGATAGACAAGGGGCTGCAGCTTTGGCTTGTTTTCTAATCATTTTATCTGGCCCATGAGTGGGAGACAACTTCAAGAAAACCCTCTCCTAATGAGAGGAACCCAGGAGTCAGGGAGAGGAGGGGTGGGTGGTGGTTGGAGACAGAGGCCTGGTGCCCCGGGTGCGGTGGAAGTCTCTGGAAGACCAGGTGGAGGGAGGCCGCACAGAGTGATGCCCAGGGTCACAGACCTGTCGCAGCTGCTGTTTGTTAGTTCAAGTCCTGCTCTGAGGTGCTCTGTGTCAGCTCTGAGCGACAGGTGAGCAGGGGGTGCTCTGCAATGAGGGCTATGTGCACAGTTCCTGTGTGCCCAGCCCTGCCACGGTACCTGCAAGGGTAGCTCTGTATCCTGGGAGGGGCCTGACCACAAGAGCCCCGTGGGCTGGGGTGGGGGTGGGGTACCTGCCCAGGTGAGCTCCATATTCTGGGATTGGTCTGACCACGAGAGCCCCATGGGCTGCTGGGGACCTGGCAAAGGATGTCAGGACAGTCAGTGAAGCCACCGAGGATATACCTCCAGCTGCTCCTAATTCCTACACCCTGCTGGTCATTCTACCAACCACCAGGACATGGTATTCTGTATTAGTCTTCAATGATGCCTTCTTTTGTATTCCATTAGTCCCAGAGTCACAAGAAATTTTGGCTTGTGAGTGGCAGGACTCAACGTACAACTAAAACAATACTTCCGGGCCGTCTTGCCCCAAGGGTGCAAAAATTCCCACACCATCTTTGGGGAAAGCTTAGCTAAAGACCTAAAAGTTCTACCTCTGGAAAAGGAAATCCTCCTTCAGTACGCAGACGACATTCTGATCGCCAGCCCTACTAAGGAGGCCTCTGAACTACCAAGCCAATAAAGGATAGAAGTTGTCCAAGAAAAAGCTCAAATATCACAGACTGCGGTGACCTGCCTGGGCTTCATTCTCACAGAAGGTCGGAGAAGCCCATCCCAGGAAAGGGAAGAAACCATTTGCAGCCTTACCCCTTTCTAAAACTAGAAGACAGCTTAGGGGTTCCTGGGGAGGCCAGGGTTTGCTGCTTCTGGATCCCTAACTACAGTCTACTAGCTGGGCCTCTATATGAAACACTGAAAGGAAAAGATGATGATCCTTTTGAATAGAATCCAGAAGTGGCCTTTCAAGAATGGAAAGAGCAGTCAATTCAGACCCTTGCCCTGGAACTCCCTAATTTAGCTAAACCCTTTGACCTTTACATTCCCGGTGAAAGGTGAATCACCATTGGAGAATTAGTGCAAAAACTGGGACCACTTGAAATGGAACAATGCAAGAATGCCATCCAGGTAGGATAAACTACGGTCACCAAGGGGCTTGGCCCACTGCCACATCTGGCCAAGATACTGGCGGTATCTAAAAACCTGGAAATCAGCAGCCCAAAAGGCCACCTCCCTCCTAAGGGAAAAGGACCCCACGTGGTGATCCTAACCACCAACCATGCCCTGAAGTTGCAGGGTTCGCTCCGTGGGCACACCAACCTCGAGTGAGGAGACCCTCCAACTCCAACATCCAGAGAGATAACCTGGGGCAACAGGGCACCATGACGACTCGTGTGAACATCACTTGACCTGGAGTTTCTCTCATAAAACAACAAGAGTGTGTCCCAAAAGAGTAGACTACTGCTTGCAGGACTTACTGCACCCAGAGGGGAGCTAATAATCTTGGCGGGGGAACCATATATCACACTGTCACCACAGAAAAGCCTACAGACACCGTGATGATGGTGGTGAATGAGGAACGGGACAAAAGGCAGAGGAGGGGTTTGTCCCCAGCAAAGCCCATTAAAAATCCCTGGGAGATAAAAATAGAATCTGGGCAATAAAGTCAAGTCTAACCTTTTTTATCCTTTGTGCTTTGTCTAATTTCATGTGCTCCTAGGGTCCCGCATGCAGAGGTTCCACACCCGGCACTTCAGACCAGATTTCCTAGTGCAGAATGGCTGGGTCGACACCTCAGCTCCTGGGGCCCAGTGCAGACTCCGCGATATAGAGCCCGAGCTGCAGCCAACCCGGCCCTCGAGAGCTCCGCCCCCTCCCTCCCACTGACTCTGACAGGATCTCTACACAGCAGCCCAGCCCACAGCCCACGGGGTAGTGCATGCTCTCACCTCTCCATTCTCTGATCAAAATATAAAGTTTCCTTTGCTTGTGAACCAAACTCAGTCTCGATCTGTTGGCCCCAATGACACTGGGCAGGGGGACACTTGTTGGGGTCTACTCTGGAGGATCAGTAACAGAAATTGAGACTATTGTAACCTCAATGAACAGATGTGTGAGCCAAACTGTAGTTAACATAGAACAGTGTATAAGGCTCGGGTAAAATAAGATGTTTCTAACACTTCCATTTGATATTTCCATCACTTTATTATAAGCAAGTTCAGTGAAAAGGTTTGTCTTATTTGTCAGGTCAATATTAGAGAAACGAAGTGATTTCTTTCCAAGGATGTACATCTAATAATCTTGGTTAAAGCTTCAATCTTGTTTTAAATGCTTTTCCATTGAAAATGATACCTCTCTTTCAGCTCCCCCATTTCTGAGAAGTATAAAATCTTATAATTTATTATTACCAAAGGGGAAAGGTGGGAGGAGGGATAAATTAACAGTTTGGGATTAACACATACACACTGCTATGTATAAAATAGATCATCAACAAGGAACTACTGTATAGCACAGGGAACTACACTCAACATTTTGCAATAACCTATAAGGGGAAATAATCTGAAAAAGAATAGATATTTTTATTGACATCATCTATCAATGACAGTTAAGGTGTAACCTAAGGGAAACTGGTGGTGAGTGCTTCTGACCCTGAAGACTTCAATCATCTAAAGTTTGGACTCTGCCTACTTCCCAAGGCCCTTAATGAGCATATGTGTAGCCGTAGCTTAAAAAATTCCCCAGTTTGGGTTTCGGGGAGACACTGATTTTGAAAAAGACCTGGTGTTCTCCTTACATGAATGGGACTCTTCCTACTGCTAAAACATGTCTGTCACACCCAGAGGATGGTATACCGTCTGATCGGGAAGAGTTTGGAAAAGGCATCTCATCTCCTCATCTCCTGGTGCTCGGGTTCACCCCTCCAGCGTCTTTACTAACAGCCTCCCCACTTGGAGAGGTCAGCACTGTCAACATCCTGTTGCGTACAGTTTGGAATTTGTCCAGAGGATGAAGCGGAAGGATGAGGAACAATGAGAGACAAGTCCTAGGTGTTCAGACAGGCACATGTCACTCTAATTTCCAATCAGGAAGACGAATTGACCAAAGGCTAGGGTTGCCCATAGAAACAGTATAGGGCTTGAGGAAATCCCGCTGCTTTGTGGCCAGTTCCCATAAACACAAGTTGAACAATGGAACTCAGGGGCAGTAAAATTCACGAAACTGCAGAGTTGAAAATATCCATCACTGAAAAATGTCTTGAGGAAAGTCAGAGAAAAGGACTTGTAAGCAAGGGAGAATGGCAGGAAAGGGATTTGAGGAGGTAGAAAGGACTCGCCGTTAAGCACAAGAAAAGGAGCTGAACATTGCCAACATTGCAGTTGGCCAAAAAGGGTGTATGCGTTTTTTTCTGTATATATTCAAGAAAAGGGCATACACTTTTTTAGCCAACCAAACAGGTGGGCACTGGAAGTCAATACCACAAAAGATATCACTTCACATCAGTCAGAAGAGCCATCCTCATAAAGCGTAAACAACAGAAATGCAGGACAGGGCAAGGAGAAGAGGGAGCCCTGTGAGACTTATAGTGGAAATGTATATTGCCAACGGCCATTCTGGAGAAGTGTATTGTGTTTACTAAAGCATCTAAAAAATGAGCTACAGAGCATAGGGCACTTGCACTCATGGGCGTATATCTTGGGAAAAACAAAAATCGAGAGGACACAGGCACCCCAATGTTTACCCCCTCTCTGTTTAAAAGATCCTCGACTAGGATATAACTTAAATGTCTCTGGAGAGAAAAAATGGATAGAGATGTGGTACTTAGGTAGAGTGGAATATTATTCAGCCTGGAAATCAATGAAATATGGCCAGTTGTAACAACTCCGGAGGAGTTACGTATGATCATTCTAAGTGACATAATTCAAAAAGAAAAAGACACATATCATAAGATATCACTTAAAGGTGGAATCCAAAATGGCTACACATGAAATAAATTACAAAACAAAAACATAGTCAAATATGTAGAAAACACGCATAAGGCTGCTAAACGGGAAAGGTGGGGAGGGGTGAGGCATCATCCAGGAGGTTGAAATTAGCAAAGATACCATTCCAAATACCAAACTGATAATCAACAAGGCCTACACGGTAGCTGAAAGAACTGCACTCAGCACACTCAAGTCACCGGAAAAGAATATATACGACTGGTAAGAATCTGAAAAAGAATTTACTGATGTCTCTCTGTACGTGAATCAAGTGGATGTACAGCAGCAAGAAACAGAGCTTTGAAAATCAGCTGTAACCAATATAGTAATAAATTGAAAAAAATAAACGACAGAGAGACAGAGAAAACCTCTTACAACTTTTCCTCAGGGACGGTGATGCAACATGGATTGAACACATCTAGACCCACAGCAGGATGAGACATAAGGCTGGAAACTGTTTGCACTAAGAGAAATGTGAGGTTGGGTGAGGAAATGCACACCCTTTAAAGTAATACTACCTGGTACCCATTCAATGGGTCCCAAATCTGCAGGTTCAAGGGATCTTCCTACAGCTAAAACATGCATGGAAAACCCAGAGGACTGTACACCATGTGATCGGGAGATGTGTCTAAAATGCAGCTCATTTATCCTCTCCTGGTGCTCCTGTTCACCATTCCAGCCACGTTACTTAGAATCTCCCCACTTGGAGAATCAGCACATTTCAACTTCTGTTTCACACATTTTGCAAATTGTGAGGAGGATGAACGGGAAGAGGGGGAACCAATGAGAGAATAGTTGTAGGGGTTTGGACGGGCACATATCAGTCTAATTTCCCATTAAGAATAAGAATTGAAAAAAGGCTCAGCCCGCCTCGCCGGAGCCAAAATAGGGCCTGAAGCAATCCTGCGGGTTTGAGGCCAGCTCACAAAAGAGCGACTTAAAAAATGGAGCTCAGGGTCACTGCAATTCACAAACCTGCAGAGTTATAAATGAAAACTAATGTCCAAAAATATGCTGAGGTAAGGCAAAGAAGAGTATCTGAATGCAAGACAGAATTGCAAGAAACAGATTTCAAGAGATAGATTGGACTCGTCTTTAAAGCACATGAAAAGCGGCAGAATTTCGACAATGATGCAGTTGACCCAAAAGGGCGTATGCGTTTTTTCCTGATTATATCCAGGAAAAAACGCATACGCACTTTATGGGCAACGAAGCAAGCAAGCAATGCAAATGTGCACAACAAAGAAGTCTCATTTCCCACCGGTCAAAAGGGCCATCCTAAAAAATTGTAAAAACCAGAAATGCAGGACAGGCCATGGAGAAGAGGGAGCCTTTATACGCTGATGGGCAGTGTGTGAACTGCCGAGAGCCACTCTGGAGAAGTGTATGGTGGTTCCTAAATCATCTAAGAAACAGAGCTACAGAGCATAGGACACTTCCAATCATGGGAGTATATCTAGGGAAGTCTAAAAATCAACAAGACACAAGCACACCACAGTTTAGGGCTACTCTGTTTACAAGAACCTCAACTTCAGTACACCTTAAATATCCCAGGAAAGAGAACAATGGATAAAGAAGATGTGGTACTTATGTACAATGGAATATCTCTTCACCATGAAATCAATGTAATAAGGTTAGTACAAGGATAAAGAGTGGATTTAGGTCTGATAATACTACTTGAAATAAGTCAAACAGAAAAAGAAACATATCATAAGATATCACTTATAGAGGGAGGGTAAATATGGCTGCACAAGAAATGAATTACAGAACAGAACAGTGTCTCACATTTAGAAAACACACTTATGTCAGCTTAAGGGGAAAGGAGAGGTGGGGTGATGCATAAAACCAGAGTTTGAAATTAGCACAGATACCGTTCAATAAACCAAATAGATATTAGACAAGATCTACACCTTGCTCAATGAACTGGCCTCAACACACCCTATACACCGCAGAGAAATATATCTGAGTAATAAGAATCTTAAAACCCATGTATTGATATATCTCCATAAGGGAATCAAGTGTGTGCAGAGCGGCACAAACACAGCAGTGAAAATGAGCTAAACCCCATTATAGAAATAAATTTTAAAAACAAAATGCAGAAACAATGAAAGAGAGAAAAATTCTTACAAAATTTGCTCAGGGGCTGTGATGCAACCTGGATTGACCACATGTAAACCCACAGCTGGATAAGACATAAGGCTGGACACTTGGGGATGAGAGGATTGGTGAGCTTTGGTGAGCAACTGCCAAAAGTTTAATGCAATACTTCATGCTACTCATTCCAAGGGTCCCAACACTCCAGGTTGAAGGGAATCTTCCTACAGCTAAACCATGCTTGGGAAACCCAGCGAATGGTATACCATATGATCAGGAAAGGTTTCTAAAATGCACCTCATTTTTCCTCTCCTGGGACTCTGGATCAACATTCCAGCCGCTTTACTAAAAACATCCCCACATGGAGAGTCAATGCCTTTAAATTCTGGTATCGCACAGTCTGCAGTTAGTGCGGAGGATGAATGGGAATAGGGGGAACCAGTGAGAAACTAGCTGTAGCGGTTTCAATGGGCACATGTCACTCTAATTTCACATCAGTAAGAAGAATAAACCAAAGGCACAGCAAGGTGCCCCAGAAGAAGAATAGGGCCTGAAGGAATTCTGTGGTTAGGAGGCAAGATCACAAAAATAAGAGCTGAAAAATGGAGCTAAGGGCCACTGCAATTCAAAAACCTGCAGAGTTATAAAGGCCAACTATATTCAAAAAATATATTGAGGTAAGGCTATGAAGAGGCTTTGAAAGCAAGGCAGAATTGCAGGAAACGGATTTCAGGAGGTAGACTGGAATTGCATTTAAAGCATAGGAAAAGAGGCAGAACATCGACAATGATGCACTTGGCCAAAAAGGGCATATGCGTTTTTTCCTGAATATATTCAGGAAAAAACACATATGCCCTTTTTGGCCAACCAAGCAAGCTTGCAAAGGAAATCTGCACTACAATGAAGTCTCACTTCCCCCCGGTCAAAAGGGACATCTGAAAAAAGTGTAAAATCCAGAAAGGCAGGACAGGCCATGGAGAACTGGGACCCTTGTTATGCTGATGGGCGGGATGTAAATTGCCAACAGCCACTCGGGAGAAGTGTATGGTGTTTCCTGAAACATCTAAAAAACAAAGCAACAGAGTCTAGGGCACTTCCACTTATGGTCCTATAGCTTAGGGAAATTAAAATCAAAAAGACACAGCCACCCCAAAGTTTGGGACGGCTCTGTTTACAAGAACCTCATTTATGGTACAAGTTCAATATCGCAGAAAGCGAAAAATGGATAAAGAAGTTGTGGTACTTACGTACAATGCAATATCACTCAGCAATGAAATCTATGTCATCAGGCCCGTAGCAGCATAATGAGTGGATTCAGGTATGATGATTCTAACTGAAATAAGTCACACAGAAAAAGAATCATCATAAGATATCACTAATACACGGAATGTAAACTTGGCTACACAGGAACTGGATTACAAAAGAAAACAGGGTCTCAAATTTAGAAAACCAACTTATGCTTGCTTAAGGGGAAAGGTGAGTTGGGGTGCTGCATAAAACCAGAGATTGAAATGAGCACAGATAAAGTTCCTTAAGCCAAATATGGAATAGACAAGAGCTACTCCTTGCTCAACGAAATGGGCTCAACACCCCATATTAAACGCTTAAGATTGTACCTGACTAGTAAGTATCTTAAAACCTATGGATTGCCATGTCTCCGAAAGAGAATCAAGCGTGTGTACAGGGGCATAAACGCAGCAGTGATAGTATTGGAGAGGTTCGGTGAGCAAATGAAGAACCTTTGAAGTCTTATTGCATGGTACGCATTCCACGGGTCTCAACTCTCCAGGATTAAGGGATTGTTCCTTCAGCTAAAACATGCATGTGGAACCCAGAGTATGATCAACCATGTGATCGGGAGACGTGTTCCAATATGTCTCAGTTCTCGTCCCCTGGTACTCGGGTGCAACTTTCCAGACGCTTTACTAACACTCTCCCGACTTGGAGAGTCAGTACCTTTAACCTCCTGTTTGGCCCAGTTTGGAATTTCTGCGGAAGATAAACAGGAATAGGGAGAACCAATCAGAGACTAGCTGGAGGTGTCTGGACGGGCAAATTTAACTCTCATTTCCCACCAGGAAGAGGAATTAACCAAAGGATCAGCGTTCCATGCCATAACCAGATTAGGGCCTGAAGCAATCCTGCGGTGTTGCGGCCAGCTCACAAGAAAGCGAGTTGAAGAAAGGAGCTCAGGGGCACTGTAATTCACAAACCTGCAGAGTTATAAATGACAGCTATCGTCCAAAAATATGCTGAAGTAAGGCTGCCAAGAGGACTTGAAAGCGGGGCAGAATTGCAGGAAACCGATTTCAGGAGGTAGACTGGAATTGCATTGAAAGCACAGGAAAAGAGGCAGAGCGTCGACAATGATGCACTTGGCCTAAAAGGGCGTATGCGTTTTTTCCTGAATATATTCAGGAAAAAACGCATATGCCCTTTTTGGCCAACCAAGCAAGCTTGCAAAGGAAATCTGCACTACAATGAAGTCTCACTTCCCCCCGGTCAAAAGGGCCATCTGAAAAAAGTGTAAAATCCAGAAAGGCAGGACAGGCCATGGAGAACTGGGAGCCTTGTTATGCTGATGGGCGGGATGTAAATTGCCAACAGCCACTCGGGAGAAGTGTATGGTGTTTCCTGAAACATCTAAAAAACAAAGCAACAGAGCCTAGGGCACTTCCACTTATGGTCCTATAGCTTAGGGAAATTAAAATCAAAAAGACACAGCCACCCCAAAGTTTCGGACGGCTCAGATTACAAGAACCTCCTTTACAGTACAGGTTAAATATCGCAGAAAGTGAAAAATGGATAAAGAAGTTGTGGTACTTACATACAATGCAATATCACTCAGCAATGAAATCTATGTCATCAGGCCCGTAGCAGCATAATGAGTGGATTCAGGTATGATGATTCTAACTGAAATAAGTCACACAGAAAAAGAAACATCATAAGATATCACTAATACACAGAATGTAATCTTGGCTACACAGGAACTGAATTACAAAACAGAACAGTGTCTCAAATTTAGAAAACCAACTTATGCTTGCTTAAGGGGAAAGGTGAGTTGGGGTGCTGCATAAAACCAGAGATTGAAATGAGCACAGATAAAGTTCCTTAAGCCAAATATGGAATAGACAAGAGCTACTCCTTGCTCAACGAAATGGACTCAACACCCCATATTAAACGCCTAAGAATGTACCTGACTAGTAAGTATCTTAAAACCTATGGATTACTATGGCTCTGAAAGAGAATCAAGCGTGTGTACAGGGGCATAACGGCAGCAGTGATAGGATTGGAGAGGTTCGGTGAGCAAATGAAGACCCTTGGAAGTCATATTGCATGGTACCCATTCCACGGGTCTCAACTCTCCAGGTTTAAGGGATTCTTCCTTCAGCTAAAACATGCATGTGGAACCCAGAGTATGATCAACCGTGTGATCGGGAGACGTGTTCAAATATGTCTCAGTTCTCGTCCCCTGGTATTCGGGTGCAACATTCCAGAAGCTTTACTAACACTCTCCCGACTTGGAGAGTCAGTGCCTTTAACCTCCTGTTCGGCCCAGTTTGCAATTTCTGCAGAAGATGAACAGGAATAGGGAGAACCAATGAGAGACTATCTGGAGGTGTCTGGACGGACAAATTTAACTCTCATTTCCCACCAGGAAGAGGAATTAACCAAAGGTTCAGCGTGCCGTGCCGGAACCAGATTTGGGCCTGAAGCAATCCTGCGGTGTTGCGGCCAGCTCACAAGAAAGCGAGTTGAAGAAAGGAGCTCAGGGGCACTGTAATTCACAAACCTGCAGAGTTATAAATGACAGCTATTGTCCAAAAATATACTGAAGTAAGGCTGCCAAGAGGACTTGAACGCGGGGCAGAATTGCAGGAAACCGATTTCAGGAGGTAGACTGGAATTGCATTTAAAGCATAGGAAAAGAGGCAGAACGTCGACAATGATGCACTTGGCCAAAAAGGGCGTATGCGTTTTTTCCTGAATATATTCAGGAAAAAACGCATACGCCGTTTTTAGCCAACCAATCAAGCTTGCAAAGGAAATCTGCACTACAATGAAGTCTCACTTCCCCCCGGTCAAAAGGGCCATCTGAAAAAAGTGTAAAATCCAGAAAGGCAGGACAGGCCATGGAGAACTGGGAGCCTTGTTATGCTGATGGGCGGGATGTAAACTGCCAACAGCCACTCGGGAGAAGTGTATGGTGTTTCCTGGAACATCTAAAAAACAAAGCAACAGAGCCTAGGGCACTTCCACTTATGGTCCTATAGCTTAGGGAAATTAAAATCAAAAAGACACAGCCACCCCAAAGTTTGGGACGGCTCTGTTTACAAGAACCTCATTTACGGTACAAGTTCAATATCGCAGAAAGTGAAAAATGGATAAAGAAGTTGTGGTACTTACGTACAATGCAATATCACTCAGCAATGAAATCTATGTCATCAGGCCCGTAGCAGCATAATGAGTGGATTCAGGTATGATGATTCTAACTGAAATAAGTCACACAGAAAAAGAAACATCATAAGATATCACTAATACACGGAATGTAAACTTGGCTACACAGGAACTGAATTGCAAAAGAGTACAGGGTCTCAAATGTAGAAAACCAACTTATGCTTGCTTAAGGGGAAAGGTGAGTTGGGGTGCTGCATAAAACCAGAGATTGAAATGAGCACAGATAATGTTCCTTAAGCCAAATATGGAATAGACAAGAGCTACTCCTTGCTCAACGAAATGGACTCAACACCCCATATTAAACGCCTAAGAATGTACCTGACTAGTAAGTATCTTAAAACCTATGGATTGCTATGTCTCCAAAAGAGAATCAAGCGTGTGTACAGGGGCATAAACGCAGCAGTGATAGGAATGGAGAGGTTCGGTGAGCAAAAGGAGACCCTTTGAAGTCATATTGCATGGTACCCATTCCACGGGTCTCAACTCTCCAGGTTTAAGGGATTCTTCCTTCAGCTAAAACATGATTGTGGAACCCAGAGTATGATCAACCGTGTGATCGGGAGACGTGTTCAAATATGTCTCAGTTCTCGTCCCCTGGTACTCGGGTGCAACATTCCAGATGCTTTACTAACACTCTCCCGACTTGGAGAGTCAGTGCCTTTAACCTCCTGTTTGGCCCAGTTTGCAATTTCTGCGGAAGATGAACAGGAATAGGGAGAACCAATGAGAGACTAGCTGGAGGTGTCTGGACGGGCAAATTTAACTCTCATTTCCCACCAGGAAGAGGAATTAACCAAAGGCTCAGCGTGCCGTGCCGGAACCAGATTAGGGCCTGAAGCAATCCTGCAGTGTTGTGGCCAGCTCACAAGAAAGCGAGTTGAAGAAAGGAGCTCAGGGGCACTGTAATTCAGAAACCTGCAGAGTTATAAATGACAGCTATCGTCCAAAAATATGCTGAAGTAAGGCTGCCAAGAGGACTTGAAAGCGGGGCAGAATTGCAGGAAACCGATTTCAAGAGGTAGACTGGAATTGCATTGAAAGTATAGGAAAAGAGGCAGAACGTCCACAATGATGCACTTGGCCAAAAAGGGCGTATGCGTTTTTTCCTGAATATATTCAGGAAAAAACGCATATGCCCTTTTTGGCCAACCAAGCAAGCTTGCAAAGGAAATCTGCACTACAATGAAGTCTCACTTCCCCCCGGTCAAAAGGGCCATCTGAAAAAAGTGTAAAATCCAGAAAGGCAGGACAGGCCATGGAGAACTGGGAGCCTTGTTATGCTGATGGGCGGGATGTAAATTGCCAACAGCCACTCGGGAGAAGTGTATGGTGTTTCCTGAAACATCTAAAAAACAAAGCAACAGAGCCTAGGGCACTTCCACTTATGGTCCTATAGCTTAGGGAAATTAAAATCAAAAAGACACAGCCACCCCAAAGTTTGGGACGGCTCTGTTTACAAGAACCTCATTTACGGTACAAGTTCAATATCGCAGAAAGTGAAAAATGGATAAAGAAGTTGTGGTACTTACGTACAATGCAATATCACTCAGCAATGAAATCTATGTCATCAGGCCCGTAGCAGCATAATGAGTGGATTCAGGTATGATGATTCTAACTGAAATAAGGCACACAGAAAAAGAAATATCATAAGATATCACTAATACACGGAATGTAAACTTGGCTACACAGGAACTGGATTACAAAACAGAATAGGGTCTCAAATGTAGAAAACCAACTTATGCTTGCTTAAGGGGAAAGGTGAGTTGGGGTGCTGCATAAAACCAGAGACTGAAATGAGCACAGATAAAGTTCCTTAAGCCAAATATGGAATAGACAAGAGCTACTCCTTGCTCAACGAAATGGTCTCAACACCCCATATTAAACGCCTAAGAATGTACCTGTCTAGTAAGTATCTTAAAACCTATGGATTACTATGGCTCTGAAAGAGAATCAAGCGTGTGTACAGGGGCATAACGGCAGCAGTGATAGGATTGGAGAGGTTTGGTGAGCAAATGAAGACCCTTTGAAGTCATATTGCATGGTACCCATTCCACGGGTCTCAACTCTCCAGGTTTAAGGGATTCTTCCTTCAGCTAAAACATGCATGTGGAACCCAGAGTATGATCAACCGTGTGATTGGGAGACGTGTTCAAATATGTCTCAGTTCTCATCCCCTGGTACTCGGGTGCAATATTCCAGATGCTTTACTAACACTCTCCCGACTTGGAGAGTCAGTGTCTTTAACCTCCTGTTTGGCCCAGTTTGCAATTTCTGCGGAAGATGAACAGGAATAGGGAGAACCAATGAGAGACTAGCTAGAGGTGTCTGGACGGGCAAATTTAACTCTCATTTCCCACCAGGAAGAGGAATTAAGCAAAGGCTCAGCGTGCCATGCCGGAACCAGATTAGGGCCTGAAGCAATCCTGCGGTGTTGCGGCCAGCTCACAAGAAAGCGAGTTGAAGAAAGGAGCTCAGGGGCACTGTAATTCACAAACCTGCAGAGTTATAAATGACAGCTATCGTCCAAAAATATGCTGAAGTAAGGCTGCCAAGAGGACTTGAAAGCGGGGCAGAATTGCAGGAAACCGATTTCAAGAGGTAGACTGGAATTGCATTGAAAGTATAGGAAAAGAGGCAGAACGTCCACAATGATGCACTTGGCCAAAAAGGGCGTATGCGTTTTTTCCTGAATATATTCAGGAAAAAACGCATATGCCCTTTTTGGCCAACCAAGCAAGCTTGCAAAGGAAATCTGCACTACAATGAAGTCTCACTTCCCCCCGGTCAAAAGGGCCATCTGAAAAAAGTGTAAAATCCAGAAAGGCAGGACAGGCCATGGAGAACTGGGAGCCTTGTTATGCTGATGGGCGGGATGTAAATTGCCAACAGCCACTCGGGAGAAGTGTATGGTGTTTCCTGAAACATCTAAAAAACAAAGCAACAGAGCCTAGGGCACTTCCACTTATGGTCCTATAGCTTAGGGAAATTAAAATCAAAAAGACACAGCCACCCCAAAGTTTGGGACGGCTCTGTTTACAAGAACCTCATTTACGGTACAAGTTCAATATCGCAGAAAGTGAAAAATGGATAAAGAAGTTGTGGTACTTATGTACAATGCAATATCACTCAGCAATGAAATCTATGTCATCAGGCCCGTAGCAGCATAATGAGTGGATTCAGGTATGATGATTCTAACTGAAATAAGGCACACAGAAAAAGAAATATCATAAGATATCACTAATACACGGAATGTAAACTTGGCTACACAGGAACTGGATTACAAAACAGAACAGGGTCTCAAATGTAGAAAACCAACTTATGCTTGCTTAAGGGGAAAGGTGAGTTGGGGTGCTGCATAAAACCAGAGACTGAAATGAGCACAGATAAAGTTCCTTAAGCCAAATATGGAATAGACAAGAGCTACTCCTTGCTCAACGAAATGGTCTCAACACCCCATATTAAACGCCTAAGAATGTACCTGACTAGTAAGTATCTTAAATCCTATAGATTGCTATGTCTCCAAAAGAGAATCAAGTGTGTGTACAGGGGCATAAACGCAGCAGTGATAGGATTGGAGAGGTTCGGTGAGCAAATGAAGACCCTTTGAAGTCATATTGCATGGTTCTCATTCCACGGGTCTCAACTCTCCAGGTTTAAGGGATTCTTCCTTCACCTAAAACATGCATGTGGAACTCAGAGTATGATCAACCGTGTGATCGGGAGACGTGTTCAAATATGTCTCAGTTTTCGTCCCCTGGTACTCGGGTGCAATATTCCAGATGCTTTACTAACACTCTCCCGACTTGGAGAGTCAGTGCCTTTAACCTCCTGTTTGGCCCAGTTTGCAATTTCTGCGGAAGATGAACAGGAATAGGGAGAACCAATGAGAGACTAGCTGGAGGTGTCTGGACGGGCAAATTTAACTCTCATTTCCCACCAGGAAGAGGAATTAAGCAAAGGTTCAGCGTGCCATGCCGGAACCAGATTAGGGCCTGAAGCAATCCTGCGGTGTTGCGGCCAGCTCACAAGAAAGCGAGTTGAAGAAAGGAGCTCAGGGGCACTGTAATTCACAAACCTGCAGAGTTATAAATGACAGCTATCGTCCAAAAATATACTGAAGTAAGGCTGCCAAGAGGACTTGAAAGCGGGGCAGAATTGCAGGAAACCGATTTCAGGAGGTAGACTGGAATTGCATTGAAAGCATAGGGAAAGAGGCAGAACGTCCACAATGATGCACTTGGCCAAAAAGTGAGTATGCGTTTTTTCCTGAGCATATTCAGGAATAAACGCATACGCCCATTTTGGCCAACCAAGCAAGCTTGCAAAGGAAATCTGCACTACAATAAAGTCTCACTTCCCCCCGGTCAAAAGGGCCATCTGAAAAAAGTGTAAAATCCAGAAAGGCAGGACAGGCCATGGAGAACTGGGAGCCTTGTTATGCTGATGGGCGGGATGTAAATTGCCAACAGCCACTCGAGAGAAGTGTATGGTGTTTCCTGAAACATCTAAAAAACAGAGCAACAGAGCCTAGGGCACTTCCACTTATGGTCCTATAACTTAGGGAACTTAAAATAAAAAAGACACAGCCACCACAAAGTTTGGGACGGCTCTGTTTACAAGAACCTCGTTTACGGTACAAGTTCAATATCGCAGAAAGTGAAAAATGGATAAAGAAGTTGTGGTACTTACGTACAATGCAATATCACTCAGCAATGAAATCTATGTCATCAGGCCCGTAGCAGCATAATGAGTGGATTCAGGTATGATGATTCTAACTGAAATAAGTCACACAGAAAAAGAAACATCATAAGATATCACTAATACACGGAATGTAAACTTGGCTACACAGGAACTGGATTACAAAACAGAACAGGGTCTCAAATGTAGAAAACCAACTTATGCTTGCTTAAGGGGAAAGGTGAGTTGGGGTGCTGCATAAAACCAGAGACTGAAATGAGCACAGATAAAGTTCCTTAAGCCAAATATGGAATAGACAAGAGCTACTCCTTGCTCAACGAAATGGACTCAACACCCCATATTAAACGCCTAAGAATATACCTGACTAGCAAGTATCTTAAAACCTATGGATTGCTATGACTCCGAAAGAGAATCAAGCGTGTGTACAGGGGCATAAACGCAGCAGTGATAGGATTGGAGAGGTTCGGTGAGCAAATGAAGACCCTTTGAAGTCATATTGCATGGTACCCATTCCACGAGTCTCAACTCTCCAGGTTTAAGGGATTCTTCCTTCAGCTAAAACATGCATGTGGAACCCAGAGTATGATCAACCGTGTGATCGGGAGACGTGTTCCAATATGTCTCAGATCTCGTCCCCTGGTACTCGGGTGCAACATTCCACACGCTTTACTAACACTCTCCCGACTTGGAGAGTCAGTGCCTTTAACCTCCTCTTTGGCCCAGTTTGCAATTTCTGCGGAAGATGAACAGGAATAGGGAGAACCAATGAGAGACTAGCTGGAGGTGTCTGGACGGGCAAATTTAACTCTCATTTCCCACCAGGAAGAGGAATTAACCAAAGGCTCAGCGTGCCGTGCCGCAACCAGATTAGGGCCTGAAGCAATCCTGTGGTGTTGCGGCCAGCTCACAAGAAAGCGAGTTGAAGAAAGGAGCTCAGGGGCACTGTAATTCACAAACCTGCAGAGTTATAAATGACAGCTATCGTCCAAAAATATACTGAAGTAAGGCTGCCAAGAGGACTTGAATGTGGGGCAGAATTGCAGGAAACCGATTTCAGGAGGTAGACTGGAATTGCATTGAAAGCATAGGAAAAGAGGCAGAACGTCCACAATGATGCACTTGGCCAAAAAGGGCGTATGCGTTTTTTCCTGAATATATTCAGGAAAAGACGCATACGCACTTTTTAGCCAACCAAGCAAGCTTGCAAAGGAAATCTGCACTACAATGAAGTCTCACTTCCCCCCAGTCAAAAGGGTCATCTGAAAAAAGTGTAAAATCCAGAAAGGCAGGACAGGCCATGGAGAACTGGGAGCCTTGTTATGCTGATGGGCGGGATGTAAATTGCCAACAGCCACTCGGGAGAAGTGTATGGTGTTTCCTGAAACATCTAAAAAACAAAGCAACAGAGCCTAGGGCACTTCCACTTATGGTCCTATAGCTTAGGGAACTTAAAATCAAAAAGACACAGCCACCCCAAAGTTTGGGACGGCTCTGTTTACAAGAACCTCCTTTACGGTACAAGTTCAATATCGCAGAAAGTGAAAAATGGATAAAGAAGTTGTGGTACTTACGTACAATGCAATATCACTCAGCAATGAAATCTATGTCATCAGGCCCGTAGCAGCATAATGAGTGTATTCAGGTATGATGATTCTAACTGAAATAAGTCACACAGAAAAAGAAACATCATAAGATATCACTAATACACGGAATGTAAACTTGGCTACACAGGAACTGGATTACAAAACAGAACAGGGTCTCAAATGTAGAAAACCAACTTATGCTTGCTTAAGGGGAAAGGTGAGTTGGGGTTCTGCATAAAACCAGAGACTGAAATGAGCACAGATAAAGTTCCTTAAGCCAAATATGGAATAGACAAGAGCTACTCCTTGCTCAACGAAATGGACTCAACACCCCATATTAAACGCCTAAGAATATACCTGACTAGTAAGTATCTTAAAACCTATGGATTGCTATGTCTCCGAAAGAGAATCAAGCGTGTGTACAGGGGCATAAACGCAGCAGTGATAGGATTGGAGAGGTTCGGTGAGCAAATGAAGACCCTTTGAAGTCATATTGCATGGTACCCATTCCACGTGTCTCAACTCTCCAGGTTTAAGGGATTCTTCCTTCAGCTAAAACATGCATGTGGAACCCAGAATATGATCAACCATGTGATCGGGAGACGTGTTCAAATATGTCTCAGTTTTCGTCCCCTGGTACTCGGGTGCAACATTCCAGACGCTGTACTAACACTCTCCCGACTTGGAGAGTCAGTGCCTTTAACCTCCTGTTTGGCCCAGTTTGCAATTTCTGCAGAAGATGAACAGGAATAGGGAGAACCAATGAGAGACTAGCTGGAGGTGTCTGGACGGGCAAATTTAACTCTCATTTCCCACCAGGAAGAGGAATTAACCAAAGGCTCAGCGTGCCGTGCCGGAACCAGATTAGGGCCTGAAGCAATCCTGTGGTGTTGCGGCCAGCTCACAAGAAAGCGAGTTGAAGAAAGGAGCTCAGGGGCACTGTAATTCACAAACCTGCAGAGTTATAAATGACAGCTATCGTCCAAAAATATGCTGAAGTAAGGCTGCCAAGAGGACTTGAAAGCGGGGCAGAATTGCAGGAAACCGATTTCAAGAGGTAGACTGGAATTGCATTGAAAGTATAGGAAAAGAGGCAGAACGTCCACAATGATGCACTTGGCCAAAAAGGGCGTATGCGTTTTTTCCTGAATATATTCAGGAAAAAACGCATATGCCCTTTTTGGCCAACCAAGCAAGCTTGCAAAGGAAATCTGCACTACAATGAAGTCTCACTTCCCCCCGGTCAAAAGGGCCATCTGAAAAAAGTGTAAAATCCAGAAAGGCAGGACAGGCCATGGAGAACTGGGAGCCTTGTTATGCTGATGGGCGGGATGTAAATTGCCAACAGCCACTCGGGAGAAGTGTATGGTGTTTCCTGAAACATCTAAAAAACAAAGCAACAGAGCCTAGGGCACTTCCACTTATGGTCCTATAGCTTAGGGAAATTAAAATCAAAAAGACACAGCCACCCCAAAGTTTGGGACGGCTCTGTTTACAAGAACCTCATTTACGGTACAAGTTCAATATCGCAGAAAGTGAAAAATGGATAAAGAAGTTGTGGTACTTACGTACAATGCAATATCACTCAGCAATGAAATCTATGTCATCAGGCCCGTAGCAGCATAATGAGTGGATTCAGGTATGATGATTCTAACTGAAATAAGGCACACAGAAAAAGAAATATCATAAGATATCACTAATACACGGAATGTAAACTTGGCTACACAGGAACTGGATTACAAAACAGAACAGGGTCTCAAATGTAGAAAACCAACTTATGCTTGCTTAAGGGGAAAGGTGAGTTGGGGTGCTGCATAAAACCAGAGACTGAAATGAGCACAGATAAAGTTCCTTAAGCCAAATATGGAATAGACAAGAGCTACTCCTTGCTCAACGAAATGGTCTCAACACCCCATATTAAACGCCTAAGAATGTACCTGACTAGTAAGTATCTTAAATCCTATAGATTGCTATGTCTCCAAAAGAGAATCAAGTGTGTGTACAGGGGCATAAACGCAGCAGTGATAGGATTGGAGAGGTTCGGTGAGCAAATGAAGACCCTTTGAAGTCATATTGCATGGTTCTCATTCCACGGGTCTCAACTCTCCAGGTTTAAGGGATTCTTCCTTCACCTAAAACATGCATGTGGAACTCAGAGTATGATCAACCGTGTGATCAGGAGACGTGTTCAAATATGTCTCAGTTTTCGTCCCCTGGTACTCGGGTGCAATATTCCAGATGCTTTACTAACACTCTCCCGACTTGGAGAGTCAGTGCCTTTAACCTCCTGTTTGGCCCAGTTTGCAATTTCTGCGGAAGATGAACAGGAATAGGGAGAACCAATGAGAGACTAGCTGGAGGTGTCTGGACGGGCAAATTTAACTCTCATTTCCCACCAGGAAGAGGAATTAAGCAAAGGCTCAGCGTGCCATGCCGGAACCAGATTAGGGCCTGAAGCAATCCTGCGGTGTTGCGGCCAGCTCACAAGAAAGCGAGTTGAAGAAAGGAGCTCAGGGGCACTGTAATTCACAAACCTGCAGAGTTATAAATGACAGCTATCGTCCAAAAATATACTGAAGTAAGGCTGCCAAGAGGACTTGAAAGCGGGGCAGAATTGCAGGAAACCGATTTCAGGAGGTAGACTGGAATTGCATTGAAAGCATAGGGAAAGAGGCAGAACGTCCACAATGATGCACTTGGCCAAAAAGGGAGTATGCGTTTTTTCCTGAGCATATTCAGGAATAAACGCATACGCCCATTTTGGCCAACCAAGCAAGCTTGCAAAGGAAATCTGCACTACAATAAAGTCTCACTTCCCCCCGGTCAAAAGGGCCATCTGAAAAAAGTGTAAAATCCAGAAAGGCAGGACAGGCCATGGAGAACTGGGAGCCTTGTTATGCTGATGGGCGGGATGTAAATTGCCAACAGCCACTCGAGAGAAGTGTATGGTGTTTCCTGAAACATCTAAAAAACAGAGCAACAGAGCCTAGGGCACTTCCACTTATGGTCCTATAACTTAGGGAACTTAAAATAAAAAAGACACAGCCACCACAAAGTTTGGGACGGCTCTGTTTACAAGAACCTCGTTTACGGTACAAGTTCAATATCGCAGAAAGTGAAAAATGGATAAAGAAGTTGTGGTACTTACGTACAATGCAATATCACTCAGCAATGAAATCTATGTCATCAGGCCCGTAGCAGCATAATGAGTGGATTCAGGTATGATGATTCTAACTGAAATAAGTCACACAGAAAAAGAAACATCATAAGATATCACTAATACACGGAATGTAAACTTGGCTACACAGGAACTGGATTACAAAACAGAACAGGGTCTCAAATGTAGAAAACCAACTTATGCTTGCTTAAGGGGAAAGGTGAGTTGGGGTGCTGCATAAAACCAGAGACTGAAATGAGCACAGATAAAGTTCCTTAAGCCAAATATGGAATAGACAAGAGCTACTCCTTGCTCAACGAAATGGACTCAACACCCCATATTAAACGCCTAAGAATATACCTGACTAGCAAGTATCTTAAAACCTATGGATTGCTATGACTCCGAAAGAGAATCAAGCGTGTGTACAGGGGCATAAACGCAGCAGTGATAGGATTGGAGAGGTTCGGTGAGCAAATGAAGACCCTTTGAAGTCATATTGCATGGTACCCATTCCACGAGTCTCAACTCTCCAGGTTTAAGGGATTCTTCCTTCAGCTAAAACATGCATGTGGAACCCAGAGTATGATCAACCGTGTGATCGGGAGACGTGTTCCAATATGTCTCAGATCTCGTCCCCTGGTACTCGGGTGCAACATTCCACACGCTTTACTAACACTCTCCCGACTTGGAGAGTCAGTGCCTTTAACCTCCTCTTTGGCCCAGTTTGCAATTTCTGCGGAAGATGAACAGGAATAGGGAGAACCAATGAGAGACTAGCTGGAGGTGTCTGGACGGGCAAATTTAACTCTCATTTCCCACCAGGAAGAGGAATTAACCAAAGGCTCAGCGTGCCGTGCCGCAACCAGATTAGGGCCTGAAGCAATCCTGTGGTGTTGCGGCCAGCTCACAAGAAAGCGAGTTGAAGAAAGGAGCTCAGGGGCACTGTAATTCACAAACCTGCAGAGTTATAAATGACAGCTATCGTCCAAAAATATACTGAAGTAAGGCTGCCAAGAGGACTTGAATGTGGGGCAGAATTGCAGGAAACCGATTTCAGGAGGTAGACTGGAATTGCATTGAAAGCATAGGAAAAGAGGCAGAACGTCCACAATGATGCACTTGGCCAAAAAGGGCGTATGCGTTTTTTCCTGAATATATTCAGGAAAAGACGCATACGCACTTTTTAGCCAACCAAGCAAGCTTGCAAAGGAAATCTGCACTACAATGAAGTCTCACTTCCCCCCAGTCAAAAGGGTCATCTGAAAAAAGTGTAAAATCCAGAAAGGCAGGACAGGCCATGGAGACCTGGGAGCCTTGTTATGCTGATGGGCGGGATGTAAATTGCCAACAGCCACTCGGGAGAAGTGTATGGTGTTTCCTGAAACATCTAAAAAACAAAGCAACAGAGCCTAGGGCACTTCCACTTATGGTCCTATAGCTTAGGGAACTTAAAATCAAAAAGACACAGCCACCCCAAAGTTTGGGACGGCTCTGTTTACAAGAACCTCCTTTACGGTACAAGTTCAATATCGCAGAAAGTGAAAAATGGATAAAGAAGTTGTGGTACTTACGTACAATGCAATATCACTCAGCAATGAAATCTATGTCATCAGGCCCGTAGCAGCATAATGAGTGTATTCAGGTATGATGATTCTAACTGAAATAAGTCACACAGAAAAAGAAACATCATAAGATATCACTAATACACGGAATGTAAACTTGGCTACACAGGAACTGGATTACAAAACAGAACAGGGTCTCAAATGTAGAAAACCAACTTATGCTTGCTTAAGGGGAAAGGTGAGTTGGGGTTCTGCATAAAACCAGAGACTGAAATGAGCACAGATAAAGTTCCTTAAGCCAAATATGGAATAGACAAGAGCTACTCCTTGCTCAACGAAATGGACTCAACACCCCATATTAAACGCCTAAGAATATACCTGACTAGTAAGTATCTTAAAACCTATGGATTGCTATGTCTCCGAAAGAGAATCAAGCGTGTGTACAGGGGCATAAACGCAGCAGTGATAGGATTGGAGAGGTTCGGTGAGCAAATGAAGACCCTTTGAAGTCATATTGCATGGTACCCATTCCACGTGTCTCAACTCTCCAGGTTTAAGGGATTCTTCCTTCAGCTAAAACATGCATGTGGAACCCAGAATATGATCAACCATGTGATCGGGAGACGTGTTCAAATATGTCTCAGTTTTCGTCCCCTGGTACTCGGGTGCAACATTCCAGACGCTGTACTAACACTCTCCCGACTTGGAGAGTCAGTGCCTTTAACCTCCTGTTTGGCCCAGTTTGCAATTTCTGCAGAAGATGAACAGGAATAGGGAGAACCAATGAGAGACTAGCTGGAGGTGTCTGGACGGGCAAATTTAACTCTCATTTCCCACCAGGAAGAGGAATTAACCAAAGGCTCAGCGTGCCGTGCCGGAACCAGATTAGGGCCTGAAGCAATCCTGTGGTGTTGCGGCCAGCTCACAAGAAAGCGAGTTGAAGAAAGGAGCTCAGGGGCACTGTAATTCACAAACCTGCAGAGTTATAAATGACAGCTATCGTCCAAAAATATACTGAAGTAAGGCTGCCAAGAGGACTTGAATGCGGGGCAGAATTGCAGGAAACCGATTTCAGGAGGTAGACTGGAATTGCATTGAAAGCATAGGAAAAGAGGCAGAACGTCCACAATGATGCACTTGGCCAAAAAGGGCGTATGCGTTTTTTCCTAAATATATTCAGGAAAAAACCCATACGCACTTTTTGGCCAACCAAGCAAGCTTGCAAAGGAAATCTGCACTACAATGAAGTCTCACTTCACCCCAGTCAAAAGGGCCATCTGAAAAAAGTGTAAAATCCAGAAAGGCAGGACAGGCCATGGAGAACTGGGAGCCTTGTTATGCTGATGGGCGGGATGTAAATTGCAAACAGCCACTCGGGAGAAGTGTATGGTGTTTCCTGAAACATCTAAAAAACAAAGCAACAGAGCCTAGGGCACTTCCACTTATGGTCCTATAGCTTAGGGAACTTAAAATCAAAAAGACACAGCCACCCCAAAGTTTGGGACGGCTCTGTTTACAAGAACCTCGTTTACGGTACAAGTTCAATATCGCAGAAAGTGAAAAATGGATAAAGAAGTTGTGGTACTTACGTACAATGCAATATCACTCAGCAATGAAATCTATGTCATCAGGCCCGTAGCAGCATAATGAGTGTATTCAGGTATGATGATTCTAACTGAAATAAGTCACACAGAAAAAGAAACATCATAAGATATCACTAATACACGGAATGTAAACTTGGCTACACAGGAACTGAATTACAAAAGAGTACAGGGTCTCAAATGTAGAAAACCAACTTATGCTTGCTTAAGGGGAAAGGTGAGTTGGGGTGCTGCATAAAACCAGAGATTGAAATGAGCACAGATAAAGTTCCTTAAGCCAAATATGGAATAGACAAGAGCTACTCCTTGCTCAACGAAATGGACTCAACACCCCATATTAAACGCCTAAGAATGTACCTGACTAGTAAGTATCTTAAAACCTATGGATTGCTATGTCTCCGAAAGAGAATCAAGCCTGTGTACAGGGGCATAACGGTAGCAGTGATAGGATTGGAGAGGTTCGGTGAGCAAATGAAGACCCTTTGAAGTCATATTGCATGGTACCCATTCCACGGGTCTCAACTCTCCAGGTTTAAGGGATTCTTCCTTCAGCTAAAACATGCATGTGGAACCCAGACTATGATCAACCGTGTGATCGGGAGACGTGTTCAAATATGTCTCAGTTTTCGTCCCCTGGTACTCGGGTGCAACATTCCAGATGCTTTACTAACACTCTCCTGACTTGGAGAGTCAGTGCCTTTAAACTCCTGTTTGGCCCAGTTTGCAATTTCTGCGGAAGATGAACAGGAATAGGGAGAACCAATGAGAGACTAGCTGGAGGTGTCTGGACGGGCAAATTTAACTCTCATTTCCCACCAGGAAGAGGAATTAACCAAAGGCTCAGCGTGCCGTGCCGGAACCAGATTAGGGCCTAAAGCAATCCTGTGGTGTTGCGGCCAGCTCACAAGAAAGCGAGTTGAAGAAAGGAGCTCAGGGGCACTGTAATTCACAAACCTGCAGAGTTATAAATGACAGCTATCGTCCAAAAATATACTGAAGTAAGGCTGCCAAGAGGACTTGAAAGCGGGGCAGAATTGCAGGCAACCGATTTCAGGAGGTAGACTGGAATTGCATTGAAAGCATAGGAAAAGAGGCAGAACGTCCACAATGATGCACTTGGCCAAAAAGTGCGTATGCGTTTTTTCCTGAATATATTCAGGAAAAAACGCATACGCACTTTTTGGCCAACCAAGCAAGCTTGCAAAGGAAATCTGCACTACAATGAAGTCTCACTTCCCCCCGGTCAAAAGGGCCATCTGAAAAAAGTGTAAAATCCAGAAAGGCAGGACAGGCCATGGAGAACTGGGAGCCTTGTTATGCTGATGGGCGGGATATAAATTGCCAACAGCCACTCGGGAGAAGTGTATGGTGTTTCCTGAAACATCTAAAAAACAAAGCAACAGAGCCTAGGGCACTTCTACTTATGGTCTTATAGCTTAGGGAACTTAAAATCAAAAAGACACAGCCACCCCAAAGTTTGGGACGGCTCTGTTTACAAGAACCTCATTTACGGTACAAGTTCAATATCGCAGAAAGTGAAAAATGGATAAAGAAGTTGTGGTACTTACGTACAATGCAATATCACTCAGCAATGAAATCTATGTCATCAGGCCCGTAGCAGCATAATGAGTGTATTCAGGTATGATGATTCTAACTGAAATAAGTCACACAGAAAAAGAAACATCATAAGATATCACTAATACACGGAATGTAAACTTGGCTACACAGGAACTGGATTACAAAACAGAACAGGGTCTCAAATGTAGAAAACCAACTTATGCTTGCTTAAGGGGAAAGGTGAGTTGGGGTTCTGCATAAAACCAGAGACTGAAATGAGCACAGATAAAGTTCCTTAAGCCAAATATGGAATAGACAAGAGCTACTCCTTGCTCAACGAAATGGACTCAACACCCCATATTAAACGCCTAAGAATATACCTGACTAATAAGTATCTTAAAACCTATGGATTGCTATGTCTCCGAAAGAGAATCAAGCGTGTGTACAGGGGCATAAACGCAGCAGTGATAGGATTGGAGAGGTTCGGTGAGCAAATGAAGACCCTTTGAAGTCATATTGCATGGTACCCATTCCACGGTTCTCAACTCTCCAGGTTTAAGGGATTCTTCCTTCAGCTAAAACATGCATGTGGAACGCAGAGTATGATCAACCATGTAATCGGGAGACGTGTTCAAATATGTCTCAGTTTTCGTCCCCTGGTACTCGGGTGCAACATTCCAGACGCTGTACTAACACTCTCCCGACTTGGAGAGTCAGTGCCTTTAACCTCCTGTTTGGCCCAGTTTGCAATTTCTGCAGAAGATGAACAGGAATAGGGAGAACCAATGAGAGACTAGCTGGAGGTTTTCTGGACGGGCAAATTTAACTCTCATTTCCCACCAGGAAGAGGAATTAACCAAAGGCTCAGCGTGCCGTGCCGGAACCAGATTAGGGCCTGAAGCAATCCTGTGGTGTTGCGGCCAGCTCACAAGAAAGCGAGTTGAAGAAAGGAGCTCAGGGGCACTGTAATTCACAAATCTGCAGAGTTATAAATGACAGCTATCGTCCAAAAATATACTGAAGTAAGGCTGCCAAGAGGACTTGAATGCGGGGCAGAATTGCAGGAAACCGATTTCAGGAGGTAGACTGGAATTGCATTGAAAGCATAGGAAAAGAGGCAGAACGTCCACAATGATGCACTTGGCCAAAAAGGGCGTATGCGTTTTTTCCTAAATATATTCAGGAAAAAACCCATACGCACTTTTTGGCCAACCAAGCAAGCTTGCAAAGGAAATCTGCACTACAATGAAGTCTCACTTCACCCCAGTCAAAAGGGCCATCTGAAAAAAGTGTAAAATCCAGAAAGGCAGGACAGGCCATGGAGAACTGGGAGCCTTGTTATGCTGATGGGCGGGATGTAAATTGCCAACAGCCACTCAGGAGAAGTGTATGGTGTTTCCTGAAACATCTAAAAAACAAAGCAACAGAGCCTAGGGCACTTCCACTTATGGTCCTATAGCTTAGGGAACTTAAAATCAAAAAGACACAGCCACCACAAAGTTTGGGACGGCTCTGTTTACAAGAACCTCGTTTACGGTACAAGTTCAATATCGCAGAAAGTGAAAAATGGATAAAGAAGTTGTGGTACTTACGTACAATGCAATATCACTCAGCAATGAAATCTATGTCATCAGGCCCGTAGCAGCATAATGAGTGTATTCAGGTATGATGATTCTAACTGAAATAAGTCACACAGAAAAAGAAACATCATAAGATATCACTAATACACGGAATGTAAACTTGGCTACACAGGAACTGAATTACAAAAGAGTACAGGGTCTCAAATGTAGAAAACCAACTTATGCTTGCTTAAGGGGAAAGGTGAGTTGGGGTGCTGCATAAAACCAGAGATTGAAATGAGCACAGATAAAGTTCCTTAAGCCAAATATGGAATAGACAAGAGCTACTCCTTGCTCAACGAAATGGACTCAACACCCCATATTAAACGCCTAAGAATGTACCTGACTAGTAAGTATCTTAAAACCTATGGATTGCTATGTCTCCGAAAGAGAATCAAGCCTGTGTACAGGGGCATAACGGTAGCAGTGATAGGATTGGAGAGGTTCGGTGAGCAAATGAAGACCCTTTGAAGTCATATTGCATGGTACCCATTCCACGGGTCTCAACTCTCCAGGTTTAAGGGATTCTTCCTTCAGCTAAAACATGCATGTGGAACCCAGACTATGATCAACCGTGTGATCGGGAGACGTGTTCAAATATGTCTCAGTTTTCGTCCCCTGGTACTCGGGTGCAACATTCCAGACGCTTTACTAACACTCTCCCGACTTGGAGAGTCAGTGCCTTTAACCTCCTGTTTGGCCCAGTTTGCAATTTCTGCAGAAGATGAACAGGAATAGGGAGAAACAATGAGAGACTAGCTGGAGGTGTCTGGACGGGCAAATTTAACTCTCATTTCCCACCAGGAAGAGGAATTAACCAAAGGCTCAGCGTGCCGTGCCGGAACCAGATTAGGGCCTGAAGCAATCCTGTGGTGTTTCGGCCAGCTCACAAGAAAGCGAGTTGAAGAAAGGAGCTCAGGGGCACTGTAATTCACAAACCTGCAGAGTTATAAATGACAGCTATCGTCCAAAAATATACTGAAGTAAGGCTGCCAAGAGGACTTGAAAGCGGGGCAGAATTGCAGGCAACCGATTTCAGGAGGTAGACTGGAATTGCATTGAAAGCATAGGAAAAGAGGCAGAACGTCCACAATGATGCACTTGGCCAAAAAGGGCGTATGCGTTTTTTCCTGAATATATTCAGGAAAAAACGCATACGCCCTTTTTGGCCAACCAAGCAAGCTTGCAAAGGAAATCTGCACTACAATGAAGTCTCACTTCCCCCCAGTCAAAAGGGCCATCTGAATAAAGCGTAAAATCCAGAAAGGCAGGACAGGCCATGGAGAACTGGGAGCCTTGTTATGCTGATGGGTGGGATGTAAATTGCCAACAGCCACTCCGGAGAACTGTATGGTGTTTCCTGAAACATCGAAAAAACAAAGCAACAGAGCCTAGGGCACTTCCACTTATGGTCCTATAGCTTAGAGAAATTAAAATCAAAAAGACACAGCCACCCCAAAGTTTGGTACTGCTCTGTTTACAAGAACTTCGTTTACGGTACAAGTTCAATATCGCAGAAAGTGAAAAATGGATAAAGAAGTTGTGGTACTTACGTACAATGCAATATCACTCAGCAATGAAATCTATGTCATCAGGCCCGTAGCAGCATAATGAGTGGATTCAGGTATGATGATTCTAACTGAAATAAGTCACACAGAAAAAGAAACATCATAAGATATCACTAATACACGGAATGTAAACTTGGCTACACAGGAACTGAATTACAAAAGAGTACAGGGTCTCAAATGTAGAAAACCAACTTATGCTTGCTTAAGGGGAAAGGTGAGTTGGGGTGCTGCATAAAACCAGAGATTGAAATGAGCACAGATAAAGTTCCTTAAGCCAAATATGGAATAGACAAGAGCTACTCCTTGCTCAACGAAATGGACTCAACACCCCATATTAAACGCCTAAGAATGTACCTGACTAGTAAGTATCTTAAAACCTATGGATTGCTATGACTCCGAAAGAGAATCAAGCCTGTGTACAGGGGCATAACGGTAGCAGTGATAGGATTGGAGAGGTTCGGTGAGCAAATGAAGACCCTTTGAAGTCATATTGCATGGTACCCATTCCACGGGTCTCAACTCTCCAGGTTTAAGGGATTCTTCCTTCAGCTAAAACATGCATGTGGAACCCAGAGTATGATCAACCGTGTGATCAGGAGACGTGTTCAAATATGTCTCAGTTTTCGTCCCCTGGTACTCGGGTGCAACATTCCAGATGCTTTACTAACACTCTCCCGACTTGGAGAGTCAGTGCCTTTAACTTCCTGTTTGGCCCAGTTTGCAATTTCTGCGGAAGATGAACAGGAATAGGGAGAACCAATGAGAGACTAGCTGGAGGTGTCTGGACGGACAAATTTAACTCTCATTTCCCACCAGGAAGAGGAATTAACCAAAGGCTCAGCGTGCCGTGCCGGAACCAGATTAGGGCCTGAAGCAATCCTGCGGTGTTGCGGCCAGCTCACAAGAAAGCGAGTTGAAGAAAGGAGCTCAGGGGCACTGTAATTCACAAACCTGCAGAGTTATAAATGACAGCTATCGTCCAAAAATATACTGAAGTAAGGCTGCCAAGAGGACTTGAAAGCGGGGCAGAATTGCAGGCAACCGATTTCAGGAGGTAGACTGGAATTGCATTGAAAGCATAGGAAAAGAGGCAGAACGTCCACAATGATGCACTTGGCCAAAAAGGGCGTATGCATCTTTTCCTGAATATATTCAGGAAAAAACGCATACGCCCTTTTTGGCCAACCAAGCAAGCTTGCAAAGGAAATCTGCACTACAATGAAGTCTCACTTCCCCCCGGTCAAAAGGGCCATCTGAAAAAAGTGTAAAATCCAGAAAGGCAGGACAGGCCATGGAGAACTGGGAGCCTTGTTATGCTGATGGGTGGGATGTAAATTGCCAACAGCCACTCGGGAGAAGTGTATGGTGTTTCCTGAAACATCTAAAAAACAAAGCAACAGAGCCTAGGGCACTTCCACTTATGGTTCTATAGCTTAGGGAAATTAAAATCAAAAAGACACAGCCACCCCAAAGTTTGGGACGGCTCTGTTTACAATAACCTCGTTTACGGTACAAGTTCAATATCACAGAAAGTGGAAAATGGATAAAGAAGTTGTGGTACTTACGTACAATGCAATATCACTCAGCAATGAAATCTATGTCATCAGGCCCGTAGCAGCATAATGAGTGGATTCAGGTATGATGATTCTAACTGAAATAAGTCACAGAGAAAAAGAAACATCATAAGACATCACTAATACACGGAATATAAACTTGGTTACACAGGAACTGGATTACAAAACAGAACAGGGTCTCAAATGTAGAAAACCAACTTATGCTTGCTTAAGGGGAAAGGTGAGTTGGGGTGCTGCATAAAACCAGAGATTGAAATGAGCACAGATAAAGTTCCTTAAGCCAAATATGGAATAGACAAGAGCTACTCCTTGTTCAACGAAATGGACTCAACACCCCATATTAAACGCCTAAGAATGTACCTGACTAGTAAGTATCTTAAAACCTATGGATTGCTATGTCTCCGAAAGAGAATCAAGCGTGTGTACAGGGGCATAAAAGCAGCAGTGATAGGATTGGAGAGGTTCGGTGAGCAAATGAAGACCCTTTGAAGTCATATTGCATGGTACCCATTCCACGGGTCTCAACTCTCCAGGTTTAAGGGATTCTTCCTTCAGCTCAAACATGCATGTGGAACACAGAGTATGATCAACCGTGTGATCGGGAGACGTGTTCCAATATGTCTCAGTTCTCGTCCCCTGGTACTCGGGTGCAACATTCCAGACGCTTTACTAACACTCTCCAGACTTGGAGAGTCAGTGCCTTTAACCTCCTGTTTGGCCCAGTTTGCAATTTCTGCGGAAGATGAACAGGAATAGGGAGAACCAATGAGAGACTAGCTGGAGGTGTCTGGACGGGCAAATTTAACTCTCATTTCCCACCAGGAAGAGGAATTAACCAAAGGCTCAGCGTGCCGTGCCGGAACCAGATTAGGGCCTGAAGCAATCCTGTGGTGTTGCGGCCAGCTCACAAGAAAGCGAGTTGAAGAAAGGAGCTCAGGGGCACTGTAATTCACAAACCTGCAGAGTTATAAATGACAGCTATCGTCCAAAAATATACTGAAGTAAGGCTGCCAAGAGGACTTGAAAGCGGGGCAGAATTGCAGGAAACCAATTTCAGGAGGTAGACTGGAATTGCATTGAAAGCATAGGAAAAGAGGCAGAATGTCCACAATGATGCACTTGGCCAAAAAGGGCGTATGCGTCTTTTCCTGAATATATTCAGGAGAAGACGCATACGCCCTTTTTGGCCAACCAAGCAAGCTTGCAAAGGAAATCTGCACTACAATGAAGTCTCACTTCCCCCCGGTCAAAAGGGCCATCTGAAAAAATTGTAAAATCCAGAAAGGCAGGACAGGCCATGGAGAACTGGGAGCCTTGTTATGCTGAATGGCGGGATGTAAATTGCCAACAGCCACTTGAGAGAAGTGTATGGTGTTTCCTGAAACATCTAAAAAACAAAGCAACAGAGCCTAGGGCACTTCCACTTATGGTCCTATAGCTTAGGGAAATTAAAATCAAAAAGACACAGCCACCCCAAAGTTTGGGACGGCTCTGTTTACAAGAACCTCGTTTACGGTACAAGTTCAATATCGCAGAAAGCGAAAAAAGGATAAAGAAGTTGTGGTACATACGTACAATACAATATCACTCACGAATGAAATCTATGTCATCAGGCCCGTAGCAGCATAATGAGTGGATTCAGGTATGATGATTCTAACTGAAATAAGTCACACAGAAAAAGAAACATCATAAGATATCACTAATACACGGAATGTAAACTTGGCTACACAGGAACTGGATTACAAAACAGAACAGGTTCTCAAATTTAGAAAACCAATATGCTTGCTTAAGGGGAAAGGTCAGTTGGGGAGCTGCATAAAACCAGGGATTGAAATGAGCACAGATAAAGTTCCTTAAGCCAAATATGTAATAGACAAGAGCTACTCCTTGCTCAACGAAATGGACTCAACACCCCATATTAAACGCCTAAGAATGTACCTGACTAGTAAGTATCTTAAAACCTATAGATTGCTATGTCTCCAAAAGAGAATCAAGCGTGTGTACAGGGGCATAAAAGCAGCAGTGATAGGACTGGAGAGGTTCGGTGAGCAAATGAAGACCCTTTGAAGTCATATTGCATGGTTCCCATTCCACGGGTCTCAACTCTCCAGGTTTAAGGGATTCTTCCTTCAGCTAAAACATGCATGTGGAACCCAGAGTATGATCAACCGTGTGATCGGGAGACGTGTTCAAATATGTCTCAGTTTTCGTCCCCTGGTACTCGGGTGCAACATTCCAGATGCTTTACTAACACTCTCCCGACTTGGAGAGTCAGTGCCTTTAACTTCCTGTTTGGCCCAGTTTGCAATTTCTGCGGAAGATGAACAGGAATAGGGAGAACCAATGAGAGACTAGCTGGAGGTGTCTGGACGGACAAATTTAACTCTCATTTCCCACCAGGAAGAGGAATTAACCAAAGGCTCAGCGTGCCATGCCGGAACCAGATTAGGGCCTGAAGCAATCCTGCGGTGTTGCGGCCAGCTCACAAGAAAGCGAGTTGAAGAAAGGAGCTCAGGGGCACTGTAATTCACAAACCTGCAGAGTTATAAATGACAGCTATCGTCCAAAAATATACTGAAGTAAGGCTGCCAAGAGGACTTGAAAGCGGGGCAGAATTGCAGGCAACCGATTTCAGGAGGTAGACTGGAATTGCATTGAAAGCATAGGAAAAGAGGCAGAACGTCCACAATGATGCACTTGGCCAAAAAGGGCGTATGCATCTTTTCCTGAATATATTCAGGAAAAAACGCATACGCCCTTTTTGGCCAACCAAGCAAGCTTGCAAAGGAAATCTGCACTACAATGAAGTCTCACTTCCCCCCGGTCAAAAGGGCCATCTGAAAAAAGTGTAAAATCCAGAAAGGCAGGACAGGCCATGGAGAACTGGGAGCCTTGTTATGCTGATGGGTGGGATGTAAATTGCCAACAGCCACTCGGGAGAAGTGTATGGTGTTTCCTGAAACATCTAAAAAACAAAGCAACAGAGCCTAGGGCACTTCCACTTATGGTTCTATAGCTTAGGGAAATTAAAATCAAAAAGACACAGCCACCCCAAAGTTTGGGACGGCTCTGTTTACAATAACCTCGTTTACGGTACAAGTTCAATATCACAGAAAGTGGAAAATGGATAAAGAAGTTGTGGTACTTACGTACAATGCAATATCACTCAGCAATGAAATCTATGTCATCAGGCCCGTAGCAGCATAATGAGTGGATTCAGGTATGATGATTCTAACTGAAATAAGTCACAGAGAAAAAGAAACATCATAAGACATCACTAATACACGGAATATAAACTTGGTTACACAGGAACTGGATTACAAAACAGAACAGGGTCTCAAATGTAGAAAACCAACTTATGCTTGCTTAAGGGGAAAGGTGAGTTGGGGTGCTGCATAAAACCAGAGATTGAAATGAGCACAGATAAAGTTCCTTAAGCCAAATATGGAATAGACAAGAGCTACTCCTTGTTCAACGAAATGGACTCAACACCCCATATTAAACGCCTAAGAATGTACCTGACTAGTAAGTATCTTAAAACCTATGGATTGCTATGTCTCCGAAAGAGAATCAAGCGTGTGTACAGGGGCATAAAAGCAGCAGTGATAGGATTGGAGAGGTTCGGTGAGCAAATGAAGACCCTTTGAAGTCATATTGCATGGTACCCATTCCACGGGTCTCAACTCTCCAGGTTTAAGGGATTCTTCCTTCAGCTCAAACATGCATGTGGAACACAGAGTATGATCAACCGTGTGATCGGGAGACGTGTTCCAATATGTCTCAGTTCTCGTCCCCTGGTACTCGGGTGCAACATTCCAGACGCTTTACTAACACTCTCCAGACTTGGAGAGTCAGTGCCTTTAACCTCCTGTTTGGCCCAGTTTGCAATTTCTGCGGAAGATGAACAGGAATAGGGAGAACCAATGAGAGACTAGCTGGAGGTGTCTGGACGGGCAAATTTAACTCTCATTTCCCACCAGGAAGAGGAATTAACCAAAGGCTCAGCGTGCCGTGCCGGAACCAGATTAGGGCCTGAAGCAATCCTGTGGTGTTGCGGCCAGCTCACAAGAAAGCGAGTTGAAGAAAGGAGCTCAGGGGCACTGTAATTCACAAACCTGCAGAGTTATAAATGACAGCTATCGTCCAAAAATATACTGAAGTAAGGCTGCCAAGAGGACTTGAAAGCGGGGCAGAATTGCAGGAAACCAATTTCAGGAGGTAGACTGGAATTGCATTGAAAGCATAGGAAAAGAGGCAGAATGTCCACAATGATGCACTTGGCCAAAAAGGGCGTATGCGTCTTTTCCTGAATATATTCAGGAAAAGACGCATACGCACTTTTTGGCCAACCAAGCAAGCTTGCAAAGGAAATCTGCACTACAATGAAGTCTCACTTCCCCCCGGTCAAAAGGGCCATCTGAAAAAATTGTAAAATCCAGAAAGGCAGGACAGGCCATGGAGAACTGGGAGCCTTGTTATGCTGAATGGCGGGATGTAAATTGCCAACAGCCACTTGAGAGAAGTGTATGGTGTTTCCTGAAACATCTAAAAAACAAAGCAACAGAGCCTAGGGCACTTCCACTTATGGTCCTATAGCTTAGGGAAATTAAAATCAAAAAGACACAGCCACCCCAAAGTTTGGGACGGCTCTGTTTACAAGAACCTCGTTTACGGTACAAGTTCAATATCGCAGAAAGCGAAAAAAGGATAAAGAAGTTGTGGTACATACGTACAATACAATATCACTCAGGAATGAAATCTATGTCATCAGGCCCGTAGCAGCATAATGAGTGGATTCAGGTATGATGATTCTAACTGAAATAAGTCACACAGAAAAAGAAACATCATAAGATATCACTAATACACGGAATGTAAACTTGGCTACACAGGAACTGGATTACAAAACAGAACAGGTTCTCAAATTTAGAAAACCAATATGCTTGCTTAAGGGGAAAGGTCAGTTGGGGAGCTGCATAAAAC
The DNA here is from genome assembly GCF_937001465.1 of Orcinus orca. Classification (NCBI taxonomy): domain Eukaryota; kingdom Metazoa; phylum Chordata; class Mammalia; order Artiodactyla; family Delphinidae; genus Orcinus; species Orcinus orca. The sequence continues at coordinate 178,336 of NW_026043850.1, read as the reverse complement.
CAGGGATTGAAATGAGCACAGATAAAGTTCCTTAAGCCAAATATGTAATAGACAAGAGCTACTCCTTGCTCAACGAAATGGACTCAACACCCCATATTAAACGCCTAAGAATGTACCTGACTAGTAAGTATCTTAAAACCTATAGATTGCTATGTCTCCAAAAGAGAATCAAGCGTGTGTACAGGGGCATAAAAGCAGCAGTGATAGGACTGGAGAGGTTCGGTGAGCAAATGAAGACCCTTTGAAGTCATATTGCATGGTTCCCATTCCACGGGTCTCAACTCTCCAGGTTTAAGGGATTCTTCCTTCAGCTAAAACATGCATGTGGAACCCAGAGTATGATCAACCGTGTGATCGGGAGACGTGTTCAAATATGTCTCAGTTTTCGTCCCCTGGTACTCGGGTGCAACATTCCAGATGCTTTACTAGCACTCTCCCGACTTGGAGAGTCAGTGCCTTTAACCTCCTGTTTGGCCCAGTTTGCAATTTCTGCGGAAGATGAACAGGAATAGGGAGAAACAATGAGAGACTAGCTGGAGGTGTCTGGACGGGCAAATTTAACTCTCATTTCCCACCAGGAAGAGGAATTAAGCAAAGGCTCAGCGTGCCGTGCCGGAACCAGATTAGGGCCTGAAGCAATCCTGCGATGTTGCGGCCAGCTCACAAGAAAGCGAGTTGAAGAAAGGAGCTCAGGGGCACTGTAATTCACAAACCTGCAGAGTTATAAATGACAGCTATCGTCCAAAAATATACTGAAGTAAGGCTGCCAAGAGGACTTGAAAGCGGGGCAGAATTGCAGGAAACCGATTTCAGGAGGTAGACTGGAATTGCATTTAAAGCATAGGAAAAGAGGCAGAACGTCGACAATGATGCACTTCGCCAAAAAGTGCGTATGTGTTTATTCGTGAATATATTCAGGAAAAAACTCATACGCCCTTTTTGGCCAACCAAGCAAGCTTGCAAAGGAAATCTGCACTACAATGAAGTCTCACTTCCCCCCGGTCAAAAGGGCCATCTGAAAAAAGTGTAAAATCCAGAAAGGCAGGACAGGCCATGGAGAACTGGGAGCCTTGTTATGCTGATGGGCGGGATGTAAATTGCCAACAGCCACTCTGGATAAGTGTATGGTGTTTCCTGAAACATCTAAAAACAAAGCAACAGAGCCTAGGGCACTTCCACTTATGGTCCTATAGCTTAGGGAAATTAAAATCAAGAAGACACAGCCACCCCAAAGTTTGGGACGGCTCTGTTTACAAGAACCTCATTTACGGTACAAGTTCAATATCGCAGAAAGTGAAAAATGGATAAAGAAGTTGTGGTACTAACGTACAATGTAATATCACTCAGCAATGAAATCTATGTCATCAGGCCCGTAGCAGCATAATGAGTGGATTCAGGTATGATGATTCTAACTGAAATAAGTCACACAGAAAAAGAAACATCATAAGATATCACTAATACACGGAATGTAATCTTGGCTACACAGGAACTGAATTACAAAACAGAACAGTGTCTCAAATTTAGAAAACCAACTTATGCTTGCTTAAGGGGAAAGGTGAGTTGGGGTGCTGCATAAAACCAGAGATTGAAATGAGCACAGATAAACTTCCTTAAGCCAAATATGGAATAGACAAGAGCTACTCCTTGCTCAACGAAATGGACTCAACACCCCATATTAAATGCCTAAGAATGTACCTGACTAGTAAGTATCTTACAACCTATGGATTACTATGGCTCTGAAAGAGAATCAAGCGTGTGTACAGGGGCATAACGGCAGCAGTGATAGGATTGGAGAGGTTCGGTGAGCAAATGAAGACCCTTTGAAGTCATATTGCATGGTACCCATTCCACGGGTCTCAACTCTCCAGGTTTAAGGGATTCTTCCTTCAGCTAAAACATGCATGTGGAACCCAGAGTATGATCAACCGTGTGATTGGGAGACGTGTTCCAATATGTCTCAGTTCTCCACCCCTGGTACTCAGGTGCAATATTCCAGATGCTTTACTAACACTCTCCCGACTTGGAGAGTCAGTGTCTTTAACCTCCTGTTTGGCCCAGTTTGCAATTTCTGCGGAAGATGAACAGGAATAGGGAGAACCAATGAGAGACTAGCTGGAGGTGTCTGGACGGGCAAATTTAACTCTCATTTCCCACCAGGAAGAGGAATTAACCAAAGGCTCAGCGTGCCGTGCCGGAACCACATTAGGCCCTGAAGCAATCCTGTGGTGTTGCGGCCAGCTCACAAGAAAGCGAGTTGAAGAAAGGAGCTCAGGGGCACTGTAGTGCACAAACCTGCAGAGTTATAAATGACAGCTATCGTCCAAAAATATACTGAAGTAAGGCTGCCAAGAGGACTTGAAAGCGGGGCAGAATTGCAGGAAACCGATTTCAGGAGGTAGACTGGAATTGCATTTAAAGCATAGGAAAAGAGGCAGAACGTCGACAATGATGCACTTGGCCAAAAAGGGCGTATGCGTTTTTTCCTGAATATATTCAGAAAAAAACGCATACGCCCATTTTGGCCAACCAAGCAAGCTTGCAAAGGAAATCTGCACTACAATGAAGTCTCACTTCCCCCAAGTCAAAAGGGCCATCTGAAAAAAGTGTAAAATCCAGAAAGGCAGGACAGGGCATGGAGAACTGGGAGCCTTGTTATGCTGATGGGCGGGATGTAAATTGCCAACAGCCACTGGGGAGAAGTGTATGGTGTTTCCTGAAACATCTAAAAAACAAAGCAACAGAACCTAGGGCATTTCCACTTATGGTCCTATAGCTTAGGGAAATTAAAATCAGAAAGACACAGCCACCCCAAAGTTTGGGATGGCTCTGTTTACAAGAACCTCGTTTACGGTACAAGTTCAATATCGCAGAAAGTGAAAACTGGATAAAGAAGTTGTGGTACTTACGTACAATGCAATATCACTCAGCAATGAAATCTATGTCATCAGGCCCGTAGCAGCATAATGAGTGGATTCAGGTATGATGATTCTAACTGAAATAAGTCACACAAAAATAGAAATATCATAAGACATCACTAATACACGGAATGTAAACTTGGCTACACAGGAATTGGATTACAAAACAGAACAGGGTCTCAAATTTAGAAAACCAACTTATGCTTGCTTAAGGGGAAAGGTGAGTTGGGGTGCTACATAAAACCAGAGATTGAAATGAGCACAGATAAAGTTCCTTAAGCCAAATATGGAATAGACAAGAGCTACTCCTTGCTCAACCAAATGGACTCCACACCCCATATTAAACGCCTAAGAATGTACCTGACTAGTAAGTATCTTAAAACCTATGGATTGCTATGTCTCCGAAAGAGGATCAAGCGTGTGTACAGGGGCATAAACGCAGCAGTGATAGGATTGGAGAGGTTTGGTGAGCAAATGAAGACACTTTGAAGTCATATTGCATGGTACCCATTCCACGGGTCTCAACTCTCCAGGTTTAAGGGATTCTTCCTTCAGATAAAAGATGCATGTGGAACCCAGAGTATGATCAACCATGTGATCGGGAGACGTGTTCAAATATGTCTCAGTTTTCGTCCCCTGGTACTCGGGTGCAACATTCCAGGTGCTTTACTATCACTCTCCCTACTTGGAGAGTCAGTGCCTTTAACCTCCTGTTTGGCCCAGTTTGCAATTTCTGTGGAAGATGAACAGGAATAGGGAGAACCAATGAGAGACTAGCTGGAGGTGTCTGGACGGGCAAATTTAACTCTCATTTCCCACCAGGAAGAGGAATTAACCAAAGGCTCAGCGTGCCGTGCCGGAACCAGATTAGAGCCTGAAACAATCCTGCGGTGTTGCGGCCAGCTCACAAGAAAGCGAGTTGAAGAAAGGAGCTCAGGGGCACTGTAATTCACAAACCTGCAGAGTTATAAATGACAGCTATCGTCCAAAAATATACTGAAGTAAGGCTGCCAAGAGGACTTGAAAGCGGGGCAGAATTGCAGGAAACCGATTTCAGGAGGTAAACTGGAATTGCATTGAAAGCATAGGAAAAGAGGCAGAACATCGACAATGACGCACTTGGCCAAAAAGGGCGTATGCCTTTTTTCCTGAATATATTCAGGAAAAAACGCATACGCCCTTTTTGGCCAACCAAGCAAGCTTGCAAAGGAAATCTGCACTACAATGAAGTCTCACTTCCCCCCGGTCAAAAGGGCCATCTGAAAAAAGTGTAAAATCCAGAAAGTCAGGACAGGCTATGGAGAACTGGGAGCCTTGTTATGCTGATGGGTGGGATATAAATTGCCAACAGCCACTCGGGAGAAGTGTATGGTGTTTCCTGAAACATCTAAAAAACAAAGCAACAGAGCCTAGGGCACTTCCACTTATGGTCCTATAGCTTAGGGAAATTAAAATCAAAAAGACACAGCCACCCCAAAGTTTGGGACGGCTCAGATTACAAGAACCTCCTTTACAGTACAAGTTCAATATTGCAGAAAGTGAAAAATGGATAAAGATGTTGTGGTACTTACGTACAATGCAATATCACTCAGCAATGAAATCTATGTCATCAGGCCCGTAGCAGCATAATGAGTGGACTCAGGTATGAACATTCTAACTGAAATAAGTCACACAGAAAAAGAAACATCATAAGATATCACTAATACATGGAATGTAAACTTGGCTACACAGGAACTGGATTACAAAACAGAACAGTTTATCAAATTTAGAAAACCAACTTATGCTTGCTTAAGGGGAAAGGTGAGTTGGGGTGCTGCATAAAACCAGAGATTGAAATGAGCACAGATAAAGTTCCTTAAGCCAAATATGGAATAGACAAGAGCTACTCCTTGCTCAACGAAATGGACTCAACACCCCATATTAAACGCCTAAGAATGTACCTGACAAGTAAGTATCTTAAAACCTATAGATTGCTATGTCTCCGAAAGAGAATCAAGCGTGTGTACAGGGGCAAAAAGGCTGCAGCGATAGGATTGGAGAGGTTCGGTGAGCAAATGAAGACCCTTTGAAGTCATATTGCATGGTACCCATTCCACGGGTCTCAACTCTCCAGGTTTAAGGGATTCTTCCTTCAGCTAAAACATGCATGTGGAACCCACAGTATGATCAACTGTGTGATCGGGAGACGTGTTCAAATATATCTCAGTTTTCGTCCCCTGGTAATCGGGTGCAACATTCCAGACGCTTTACTAACACTCTCCTGACTTGGAGAGTCAGTGCCTTTAACCTCCTGTTTGGCCCAGTTTGCAATTTCTGCGGAAGATGAACAGGAATAGGGAGAACCAATGAGAGACTAGCTGGAGGTGTCTGGACGGGCAAATTTAACTCTCATTTCCCACCAGGAAGAGGAATTAACCAAAGCCTCAGCGTGCCGTGCCGCAACTAGATTACGGCCTGAAGCAATCCTGCGGTGTTGCGGCCAGCTCACAAGAAAGTGAGTTGAAGAAAGGAGCTCAGGGGCACTGTAATTCACAAACCTGCAGAGTTATAAATGACAGCTGTCGTCCAAAAATATACTGAAGTAAGGCTGCCAAGAGGACTTGAAAGTGGGGCAGAATTGCAGGAAACCGATTTCAGGAGGTAGACTGGAATTGCATTTAAAGCATAGGAAAAGAGGCAGAACGTGGACAATGATGCACTTGGCCAAAAAGGGCGTATGCGTTTTTTCCTGAATATATTCAGGAAAAAACGCATACGCCCTTTTCGGCCAACCAAGCAAGCTTGCAAAGGAAATCTGCACTACAATGAAGTCTCACTTCCCCCCCGGTCAAAAGGGCCATCTGAAAAAAGTGTAAAATACAGAAAGGCAGGACAGGCCATGGAGAACTGGGAGCCTTGTTATGCTGATGGGCGGGATGTAAATTGCCAACAGCCACTCGGGAGAAGTGTATGGTGTTTCCTGAAACATCTAAAAAACAAAGAAACAGAGCCTAGGGCACTTCCACTTATGGTCCTATAGCTTAGGGAAATTAAAACAAAAAGACACAGCCACCCCAAAGTTTGGGATGGCTCTGTTTACAAGAACCGCGTATATGGTACAAGTTCAATATCGCAGAAAGTGGAAAATGGATAAAGAAGTTGTGGTACTTACGTAGAATGCAATATCACTCAGGAATGAAATCTATGTCATCAGGCCCGTAGCAGCATAATGAGTGGATTCAGGTATGATGATTCTAACTGAAATAAGGCACACAGAAAAAGAAATATCATAAGATATCACTAATACACGGAATGTAAACTTTGCTACACAAGAACTGAATTACAAAACAAAACAGGGTCTCAAATTTAGAAAACCAACTTATGCTTGCTTAAGGGGAAAGGTGAGTTGGGGTGCTGCATAAAACCAGAGATTGAAATGAGCACAGATAAAGTTCCTTAAGCCAAATATGGAATAGACAAGAGCTAATCCTTGCTCAACGAAATGGACTCAACACCCTATATTAAACGCCTAAGAATGTACCCGACTAGTAAGTATCTTAAAACATATGGATTGCTATGTCTCTGAAAGAGAATCCAGCCTGTGTACAGGGGCATAAACGCAGCAGTGATAGGATTGGAGAGGTTCGGTGAGCAAATGAAGACCCTTTGAAGTCATATTGCATGGTACCCATTCCACGGGTCTCAACTCTCCAGGTTTAAGGGATTCTTCCTTCAGCTAAAACATGCATGTGGAACCCAGAGTATGATCAACCGTGTGATCGGGAGACGTGTTCCAATATGTCTCAGTTCTCGTCCCCTGGTACTCGGGTGCAACATTCCACATGCTTTACTAACACTCTCCCGACTTGGAGAGTCAGTGCCTTTAACCTCCTGTTTGGCCCAGTTTGCAATTGCTACAGAAGATGAACAGGAGTACGGAGAACAAATGAGAGACTAGCTGGAGGTGTCTGGACGGGCAAATTTAACTCTCATTTCCCACCAGGAAGAGGAATTAACCAAAGGCTCAATGTGCCGTGCCGGAACCAGATTAGGGCCTGAAGAAATCCTGCGGTGTTGCGGCCAGCTCACAAGAAAGCGAGTTGAAGAAAGGAGCTCAGGGGCACTGTAATTCACAAACCTGCAGAGTTATAAATGACAGCTATCGTCCAAAAATATACTGAAGTAAGGCTGCCAAAAGGACTTGAAAGCGGAGCAGAATTGCAGGAAACTGATTTCAGGAGGTAGACTGGAATTGCATTTAAAGCATAGGAAAAGAGGCAGAACGTTGACAATGATGCACTTGGCCAAAAAGGGCCTATGCGTTTTTTCCTGAATATATTCAGGAAAAAACGCATACGCCCTTTTTGGCCAACCAAGCAAGCTTGCAAAGGATATCTGCACTACAATGAAGTCTCACTTCCCCCCGGTCAAAATGGCCATCTGAAAAAAGTGTAAAATCCAGAAAGGCAGGACGGGCCATGGAGAACTGGGAGCCTTGTTATGTTGATGGGTGGGATGTAAATTGCCAACAGCCACTCGGGAGAACTGTATGGTGTTTCCTGAAACATCTAAAAAACAAAGCAACAGAGCCTAGGGCACTTCCACTTATGGTCCTATAGCTTAGGGAAATTAAAATCAAAAAGAGACAGCCACCCCAAAGTTTGGTACGGCTCTGTTTACAAGAACCTCATTTATGGTACAAGTTCAATATCGCAGAAAGCGAAAAATGGATAAAGAAATTGTGGTACTTACGTACAATGCAATATCACTCAGCAATGAAATCTATGTCATCAGGCCCGTAGCAGCATACTGAGTGGATTCACGTATGATGATTCTAACTGAAATAAGTCACACAGAAAATGAAACATCATAAGATATCACTAATACACGAAATGTAAACTTGTCTACACAGGTACTGAATTACAAAACAGAACAGAGTCTCAAATTTAGAAAACCAACTTATGCTTGCTTAAGGGGAAAGTTGAGTTGGGGTACTGCATAAAACCAGAGATTGAAATGAGCACAGATAAATTTCTTTAAGCCAAATATGTAATAGACAAGAGCTACTCCTTGCTCAACGAAATGGACTCAACACCCCATATTAAACGCCTAAGAATGTACCTGAGTAGTAAGTATCTTAAAACCTATGGATTACTATGTCTCTGAAAGAGAATCAAGCGTGTGTACAGGGGCATATACGCAGCAGTGATAGGATTGGAGAGGTTCGGTGAGCAAATGAAGACCATTTGAAGTCATATTGCATGTTACCCATTCCACGGGTCTCAACTCTCCAGGTTTAAGGGATTCTTCCTTCAGCTAAAACATGCATGTGGAACCCAGAGTATGATCAACCGTGTGATTGGGAGACGTGTTCAAATATGTCTCCGTTTTCGTCCCCTGGTACTCGGGTGCAATATTCCAGATGCTTTACTAACACTCTCCCGACTTGGAGAGTCAGTGCCTTTAACCTCTTGTTTGGCCCAGTTTGCAATTTCTGCGGAAGATGAACAGGAATAGGGAGAACCAATGAGAGACTAGCTGGAGGTGTCTGGACGGGCAAATTTAACTCTCATTTCCCACCAGGAAGAGGAATTAACCAAAGGCTCAGCGTGCCGTGCCGGAACCAGATTAGGGTCTGAAGCAATCGTTCGGTGTTGCGGACAGCTCACAAGAAAGCGAGTTGAAGAAAGGAGCTCAGGGGCACTGTAATTCACAAACCTGCAGAGTTATAAATGACAGCTATCGTCCAAAAATATACTGAAGTAAGGCTGCCAAGAGGACTTGAAAGCGGGACAGAATTACAGGAAACCGATTTCAGGAGGTAGACTGGAATTGCATTTAAAGCATAGGAAAAGAGGCAGAACGTCGAGAATGATGCACTTGGCCAAAAAGTGCGTATGCGTTTTTTCCTGAATATATTCAGGAAAAAACGCATACGCCATTTTTGGTCAACCAAGCAAGCTTGCAAAGGAAATCTGCACTACAATGAAGTCTCACTTCCCCCCGGTCAAAAGGGCCATCTGAAAAAAGTGTAAAATCCAGAAAGGCAGGACGGGCCACGGAGAACTGGGAGCCTTGTTATGCTGATGGGCGGGATGTAAATTGCCAACAGCCACTCAGGAGAAATGTATGGTGTTTCCTGAAACATCTAAAAAACAAAGCAACAGAGCCTAAGGCACTTCCACATATGGTCCTATAGCTTAGGGAAATTAAAATCAAAAAGACACAGCCACCCCAAAGTTTGGTACGGCTCTGTTTACAAGAACCTCGTTTTCGGTACAAGTTCAATATCGCAGAAAGTGAAAAATGGATAAAGAAGTTGTGGTACTTACGTACAATGCAATATCACTCAGCAATGAAATCTATGTCATCAGGCCCTTAGCAGCAGAATGAGTGGATTCAGGTATGAAGATTCTAACTGAAATAAGTCACACAGAAAAAGAAACATCATAAGATATCACTAATACACGGAATGTAAACTTGGCTACACAGGAACTGGATTATAAAACAGAACACGGTCTCAAATTTAGAAAAATAACTTATGCTTGCTTAAGGGGAAAGGTGAGTTGGGGTGCTGCATAAAACCAGAGATTGAAATGAGCACAGATAAAGTTCCTTAAGCCAAATATGGAATAGACAAGAGCTACTCCTTGCTCAACGAAATGGACTCAACACCCCATATTAAACGCCTAAGAATGTACCTGACTAGTAAGTATCTTAAAACCTATGGATTGCTATGTCTCCGAAAGAGAATCAAGCGTGTGTACAGGGGCATAAACACAGCAGTGATAGGACTGGAGAAGTTTGGTGAGCAAATGAAGACCCTTTGAAATCATATTGCATGGTACCCATTCCACGGATCTCAACTCTCCAGGTTTAAGGGATTCTTCCTTCAGCTAAAACATGCATGTGGAACCCAGAGTATGATCAACCGTGTGATCGGGAGACGTGTTCAAATATGTCTCAGTTTTTGACCACTGGTAGTCGGGTGCAACATTCCAGACGCTTTACTAACACTCTCCCAACTTGGAGCGTCAGTGCCTTTAAACTCCTGTTTGGCCCAGTTTGCAATTTCTGTGGAAGATGAACAGGAATAGGGAGAACCAATGAGAGACTAGCTGGAGGTGTCTGGACGGGCAAATTTAACTTTCATTTCCCACCAGGAAGAGGAATTAACCAAAGGCTCAGCGTGCCGTGCCGGAACCAGATTAGGGCCTGAAGCAATCCTGCAGTGTTGTGGCCAGCTCACAAGAAAGCGAGTTGAAGAAAGGAGCTCAGGGGCACTGTAATTCACAAACCTGCAGAGTTATAAATGACAGCTATCGTCCAAAAATATGCTGAAGTAAGGCTGCCAAGAGGACTTGAAAGCGGGGCAGAATTGCAGGAAACCGATTTCAAGAGGTAGACTGGAATTGCATTGAAAGTATAGGAAAAGAGGCAGAACGTCCACAATGATGCACTTGGCCAAAAAGGGCGTATGCGTTTTTTCCTGAATATATTCAGGAAAAAACGCATACGCCCTTTTTGGCCAACCAAGCAAGCTTGCAAAGGAAATCTGCACTACAATGAAGTCTCACTTCCCCCCGGTCAAAAGGGCCATCTGAAAAAAGTGTAAAATCCAGAAAGGCAGGACAGGCCATGGAGAACTGGGAGCCTTGTTATGCTGATGGGCGGGATGTAAATTGCCAACAGCCACTCGGGAGAAGTGTATGGTGTTTCCTGAAACATCTAAAAAACAAAGCAACAGAGCCTAGGGCACTTCCACTTATGGTCCTATAGCTTAGGGAAATTAAAATCAAAAAGACACAGCCACCCCAAAGTTTGGGACGGCTCTGTTTACAAGAACCTCATTTACGGTACAAGTTCAATATCGCAGAAAGTGAAAAATGGATAAAGAAGTTGTGGTACTTACGTACAATGCAATATCACTCAGCAATGAAATCTATGTCATCAGGCCCGTAGCAGCATAATGAGTGGATTCAGGTATGATGATTCTAACTGAAATAAGGCACACAGAAAAAGAAATATCATAAGATATCACTAATACACGGAATGTAAACTTGGCTACACAGGAACTGGATTACAAAACAGAACAGGGTCTCAAATGTAGAAAACCAACTTATGCTTGCTTAAGGGGAAAGGTGAGTTGGGGTGCTGCATAAAACCAGAGACTGAAATGAGCACAGATAAAGTTCCTTAAGCCAAATATGGAATAGACAAGAGCTACTCCTTGCTCAACGAAATGGTCTCAACACCCCATATTAAACGCCTAAGAATGTACCTGACTAGTAAGTATCTTAAATCCTATAGATTGCTATGTCTCCAAAAGAGAATCAAGTGTGTGTACAGGGGCATAAACGCAGCAGTGATAGGATTGGAGAGGTTCGGTGAGCAAATGAAGACCCTTTGAAGTCATATTGCATGGTTCTCATTCCACGGGTCTCAACTCTCCAGGTTTAAGGGATTCTTCCTTCACCTAAAACATGCATGTGGAACTCAGAGTATGATCAACCGTGTGATCGGGAGACGTGTTCAAATATGTCTCAGTTTTCGTCCCCTGGTACTCGCGTGCAACATTCCAGATGCTTTACTAGCACTCTCCAGACTTGGAGAGTCAGTGCCTTTAACCTCCTGTTTGGCCCAGTTTGCAATTTCTGCGGAAGATGAACAGGAATAGGGAGAACCAATGAGAGACTAGCTGGAGGTGTCTGGACGGGCAAATTTAACTCTCATTTCCCACCAGGAAGAGGAATTAAGCAAAGGCTCAGCGTGCCATGCCGGAACCAGAGTAGGGCCTGAAGCAATCCTGCGGTGTTGCGGCCAGCTCACAAGAAAGCGAGTTGAAGAAAGGAGCTCAGGGGCACTGTAATTCACAAACCTGCAGAGTTATAAATGACAGCTATCGTCCAAAAATATACTGAAGTAAGGCTGCCAAGAGGACTTGAAAGCGGGGCAGAATTGCAGGAAACCGATTTCAGGAGGTAGACTGGAATTGCATTGAAAGCATAGGAAAAGAGGCAGAACGTCCACAATGATGCACTTGGCCAAAAAGGGCGTATGCGTTTTTTCCTGAACATATTCAGGAAAAAACGCATACGCCCTTTTTGGCCAACCAAGCAAGCTTGCAAAGGAAATCTGCACTACAATGAAGTCTCACTTCCCCCAGGTCAAAAGAGCCATCTGAAAAAAGTGTAAAATCCAGAAAGGCAGGACAGGCCATGGAGAACTGGGAGCCTTGTTATGCTGATGGGCAGGATGTAAATTGCCAACAGCCACTAGGGAGAAGTGTATGGTGTTTCCTGAAACATCTAAAAAACAAAGCAACAGAGCCTAGGGCACTTCCACTTATGGTCCTATAGCTTAGGGAAATTAAAATCAAAAAGACACAGCCACCCCAAAGTTTGGGACGGCTCTGTTTACAAGAACCTCATTTACAGTACAAGTTCAATATCGCAGAAAGTGAAAAATGGATAAAGAAGTTGTGGTACTTATGTACAATGCAATATCACTCAGCAATAAAATCTATGTCATCAGGCCCGTAGCAGCATAATGAGTGGATTCAGGTATGATGATTCTAACTGAAATAAGTCACACAGAAAAAGAAACATCATAAGATATCACTAATACACGGAATGTAATCTTGGCTACACAGGAACTGAATTACAAAACAGAACAGTGTCTCAAATTTAGAAAACCAACTTATGCTTGCTTAAGGGGAAAGGTGAGTTGGGGTGCTGCATAAAACCAGAGATTGAAATGAGCACAGATAAAGTTCCTTAAGCCAAATATGGAATAGACAAGAGCTACTCCTTGCTCAACGAAATGGACTCAACACCCCATATTAAACGCCTAAGTATGTACCTGTCTAGTAAGTATCTTAAAACCTATGGATTACTATGGCTCTGAAAGAGAATCAAGCGTGTGTACAGGGGCATAACGGCAGCAGTGATAGGATTGGAGAGGTTTGGTGAGCAAATGAAGACCCTTTGAAGTCATATTGCATGGTACCCATTCCACGGGTCTCAACTCTCCAGGTTTAAGGGATTCTTCCTTCAGCTAAAACATGCATGTGGAACCCAGAGTATGATCAACCGTGTGATCGGGAGACATGTTCAAATATGTCTCAGTTTTCGTACCCTGGTACTCGGGTGCAACATTCCAGATGCTTTACTAACACTCTCCCGACTTGGAGAGTCAGTGCCTTTAACCTCCTGTTTGGCCCAGTTTGCAATTTCTGCGGAAGATGAACAGGAATAGGGAGTACCAATGAGAGACTAGCTGGAGGTGTCTGGACGGGCAAATTTAACTCTCATTTCCCACCAGGAAGAGGAATTAACCAAAGTCTCAGCATGCTGTGCCGGAACCAGATTAGGGTCTGAAGCAATCCTGCGGTGTTGCGGCCAGCTCACAAGAAAGCGAGTTGAAGAAAGGAGCTCAGGGGCACTGTAATTCACAAACCTGCAGAGTTATAAATGACAGCTATCGTCCAAAAATATGCTGAAGTAAGGCTGCCAAGAGGACTTGAAAGCGGGGCAGAATTGCAGGAAACCGATTTCAGGAGGTAGACTTTAATTGCATTGAAAGCATAGGAAAAGAGGCAGAACGTCCACAATGATGCACTTGGCCAAAAAGGGAGTATGCGTTTTTTCCTGAACATATTCAGGAATAAACGCATACGCCCTTTTTGGCCAACCAAGCAAGCTTGCAAAGGAAATCTGCACTAAAATGAAGTCTCACTTCCCCCCGGTCAAAAGGGCCATCTGAAAAAAGTGTAAAATCCAGAAAGGCAGGACAGGCCATGGAGAACTGGGAGCCTTGTTATGCTGATGGGCGGGATGTAAATTGCCAACAGCCACTCGAGAGAAGTGTATGGTGTTTCCTGAAACATCTAAAAAACAGAGCAACAGAGCCTAGGGCACTTCCACTTATGGTCCTATAGCTTAGGGAAATTAAAATCAAAAGGACACAGCCACCCCAAAGTTTGGGACGGCTCTGTTTACAAGAACCTCATTTACGGTACAAGTTCAATATCGCAGAAAGTAAAAAATGGATAAAGAAGTTGTGGTACTTACGTACAATGCAATATCACTCAGCAATGAAATCTATGTCATCAGGCCCGTAGCAGCATAATGAGTGGATTCAGGTATGATGATTCTAACTGAAATAAGGCACACAGAAAAAGAAATATCATAAGATATCACTAATACACGGAATGTAAACTTGGCTACACAGGAACTGGATTACAAAACAGAACAGGGTCTCAAATGTAGAAAACCAACTTATGCTTGCTTAAGGGGAAAGGTGAGTTGGGGTGCTGCATAAAACCAGAGACTGAAATGAGCACAGATAAAGTTCCTTAAGCCAAATATGGAATAGACAAGAGCTACTCCTTGCTCAACGAAATGGTCTCAACACCCCATATTAAACGCCTAAGAATGTACCTGACTAGTAAGTATCTTAAATCCTATAGATTGCTATGTCTCCAAAAGAGAATCAAGCGTGTGTACAGGGGCATAAACGCAGCAGTGATAGGATTGGAGAGGTTCGGTGAGCAAATGAAGACCCTTTGAAGTCATATTGCATGGTTCTCATTCCACGGGTCTCAACTCTCCAGGTTTAAGGGATTCTTCCTTCAGCTAAAACATACATGTGGAACCCAGAGTATGATCAACCGTGTGATCGGGAGACGTGTTCAAATATGTCTCAGTTCTCGTCTCCTGGTACTCGGGTGCAACATTCCAGACGCTTTACTAACACTCTCCCGACTTGGAGAGTCAGTGCCTTTAACCTCCTGTTTGGCCCAGTTTGCAATTTCTGCGGAAGATGAACAGGAATAGGGAGAACCAATGAGAGACTAGCTGGAGGTGTCTGGACGGACAAATTTAACTCTCATTTCCCACCAGGAAGAGGAATTAACCAAAGGCTCAGCGTGCCGTGCCGGAACCAGATTTGGGCCTGAAGCAATCCTGCGGTATTGCGGCCAGCTCACAAGAAAGCGAGTTGAAGAAAGGAGCTCAGGGGCACTGTAATTCACAAACCTGCAGAGTTATAAATGACAGCTATTGTCCAAAAATATACTGAAGTAAGGCTGCCAAGAGGACTTGAACGCGGGGCAGAATTGCAGGAAACCGATTTCAGGAGGTAGACTGGAATTGCATTTAAAGCATAGGAAAAGAGGCAGAACGTCGACAATGATGCACTTGGCCAAAAAGGGCGTATGCGTTTTTTCCTGAATATATTCAGGAAAAAACGCATACGCCGTTTTTGGCCAACCAATCAAGCTTGCAAAGGAAATCTGCACTACAATGAAGTCTCACTTCCCCCCGGTCAAAAGGGCCATCTGAAAAAAGTGTAAAATCCAGAAAGGCAGGACAGGCCATGGAGAACTGGGAGCCTTGTTATGCTGATGGGCGGGATGTAAACTGCCAACAGCCACTCGGGAGAAGTGTATGGTGTTTCCTGGAACATCTAAAAAACAAAGCAACAGAGCCTAGGGCACTTCCACTTATGGTCCTATAGCTTAGGGAAATTAAAATCAAAAAGACACAGCCACCCCAAAGTTTGGGACGGCTCTGTTTACAAGAACCTCGTTTACGGTACAAGTTCAATATCGCAGAAAGTGAAAAATGGATAAAGAAGTTGTGGTACTTACGTACAATGCAATATCACTCAGCAATGAAATCTATGTCATCAGGCCCGTAGCAGCATAATGAGTGGATTCAGGTATGATGATTCTAACTGAAATAAGTCACACAGAAAAAGAAACATCATAAGATATCACTAATACACGGAATGTAAACTTGGCTACACAGGAACTGAATTGCAAAAGAGTACAGGGTCTCAAATGTAGAAAACCAACTTATGCTTGCTTAAGGGGAAAGGTGAGTTGGGGTGCTGCATAAAACCAGAGATTGAAATGAGCACAGATAATGTTCCTTAAGCCAAATATGGAATAGACAAGAGCTACTCCTTGCTCAACGAAATGGACTCAACACCCCATATTAAACGCCTAAGAATGTACCTGACTAGTAAGTATCTTAAAACCTATGGATTGCTATGTCTCCAAAAGAGAATCAAGCGTGTGTACAGGGGCATAAACGCAGCAGTGATACGAATGGAGAGGTTCGGTGAGCAAAAGGAGACCCTTTGAAGTCATATTGCATGGTACCCATTCCACGGGTCTCAACTCTCCAGGTTTAAGGGATTCTTCCTTCAGCTAAAACATGATTGTGGAACCCAGAGTATGATCAACCGTGTGATTGGGAGACGTCTTCAAATATGTCTCAGTTTTCGTCCCCTGGTACGCGGGTGCAACATTCCAGATGCTTTATTAACACTCTCCCGATTTGGAGAGTCAGTGCCTTTAACCTCCTGTTTGGCCCAGTTTGCAATTTCTGCGGAAGATGAACAGGAATAGGGAGAACCAATGAGAGACCAGCTGGAGGTGTCTGGACGGGCAAATTTAACTCTCATTTCCCACCAGGAAGAGGAATTAACCAAAGGCTCAGCGTGCCGTGCCGCAACCAGATTAGGGCCTGAAGCAATCCTGTGGTGTTGCGGCCAGCTCACAAGAAAGCGAGTTGAAGAAAGGAGCTCAGGGGCACTGTAATTCACAAACCTGCAGAGTTATAAATGACAGCTATCGTCCAAAAATATACTGAAGTAAGGCTGCCAAGAGGACTTAAAGCGGGGCAGAATTGCAGGCAACCGATTTCAGGAGGTAGACTGGAATTGCATTGAAAGCATAGGAAAAGAGGCAGAACGTCGACAATGATGCACTTGGCCAAAAAGGGCGTATGCGTTTTTTCCTGAACATATTCAAGAAAAAACGCATACGCACTTTTTGGCCAACCAAGCAAGCTTGCAAAGGAAATCTGCACTACAATGAAGTCTCACTTCCCCCTGGTCAAAAGGGCCATCAGAAAAAAGTGTAAAATCCAGAAAGGCAGGACAGGCCATGGAGAACTGGGAGCCTTGTTATGCTGATGGGCGGGATGTAAATTGCCAACAGCCACTCCGGAGAAGTGTATGGTGTTTCCTGAAACATCTAAAAAACAAAGCAACAGAGCCTAGGGCACTTCCACTTATGGTCCTATAGCTTAGGGAAATTAAAATCAAAAAGACACAGCCACCCCAAAGTTTGGGACGGCTCTGTTTACAAGAACCTGGTTTACGGTACAAGTTCAATATCGCAGAAAGTGAAAAATGGATAAAGAAGTTGTGGTACTTACGTACAATGCAATATCACTCAGCAATGAAATCTATGTCATCAGGCCCGTAGCAGCATAATGAGTGTATTCAGGTATGATGATTCTAACTGAAATAAGTCACACAGAAAAAGAAACATCATAAGATATCACTAATACATGGAATATAAACTTGGCTACACAGGAACTGGATTACAAAACAGAACAGGGTCTCAAATGTAGAAAACCAACTTATGCTTGCTTAAGGGGAAAGGTGAGTTGGGGTTCTGCATAAAACCAGAGACTGAAATGAGCACAGATAAAGTTCCTTAAGCCAAATATGGAATAGACAAGAGCTACTCCTTGCTCAACGAAATGGACTCAACACCCCATATTAAACGCCTAAGAATATACCTGACTAGTAAGTATCTTAAAACCTATGGATTGCTATGTCTCCGAAAGAGAATCAAGCGTGTGTACAGGGGCATAAACGCAGCAGTGATAGGATTGGAGAGGTTCGGTGAGCAAATGAAGACTCTTTGAAGTCATATTGCAAGGTACCCATACCACGGGTCTCAACTCTCCAGGTTTAAGGGATTCTTCCTTCAGCTAAAACATGCATGTGGAACCCAGAGTATGATCAACCGTGTGATCGGGAGACGTGTTCCAATATGTCTCAGTTCTCGTCCCCTGGTACTCGGGTGCAACATTCCACATGCTTTACTAACACTCTCCCGACTTGGAGAGTCAGTGCCTTTAACCTCCTGTTTGGCCCAGTTTGCAATTTCTGCGGAAGATGAACAGGAATAGGGAGAACCAATGAGAGACTAGCTGGAGGTGTCTGGACGGGCAAATTTAACTCTCATTTCCCACCAGGAAGAGGAATTAACCAAAGGCTCAGCATGCCGTGCCGGAACCAGATTAGGGCCTGAAGCAATCCTGTGGTGTTGCGGCCAGCTCACAAGAAAGCGAGTTGAAGAAAGGAGCTCAGGGGCACTGTAATTCACAAACCTGCAGAGTTATAAATGACAGCTATCGTCCAAAAATATACTGAAGTAAGGCTGCCAAGAGGACTTGAAAGCGGGGCAGAATTGCAGGCAACCGATTTCAGGAGGTAGACTGGAATTGCATTTAAAGCATAGGAAAAGAGGCAGAACGTCCACAATGATGCACTTGGCCAAAAAGGGCGTATGCTTTTTTTCCTGAACATATTCAAGAAAAAACGCATACGCACTTTTTGGCCAACCAAGCAAGCTTGCAAAGGAAATCTGCACTACAATGAAGTCTCACTTCCCCCTGGTCAAAAGGGCCATCTGAAAAAAGTGTAAAATCCAGAAAGGCACGACAGGCCATGGAGAACTGGGAGCCTTGTTATGCTGATGGGCGGGATGTAAATTGCCAACAGCCACTCGGGAGAAGTGTATGGTGTTTCCTGAAACATCTAAAAAACAAAGCAACAGAGCCTAGGGCACTTCCACTTATGGTCCTATAGCTTAGGGAACTTAAAATCAAAAAGACACAGCCACCCCAAAGTTTGGGACGGCTCTGTTTACAAGAACCTCGTTTACGGTACAAGTTCAATATCGCAGAAAGTGAAAAATGGATAAAGAAGTTGTGGTACTTACGTACAATGCAATATCACTCAGCAATGAAATCTATGTCATCAGGCCCGTAGCAGCATAATGAGTGTATTCAGGTATGATGATTCTAACTGAAATAAGTCACACAGAAAAAGAAATATCATAAGATATCACTAATACACGGAATGTAAACTTGGCTACACAGGAACTGGATTACAAAACAGAACAGGGTCTCAAATGTAGAAAACCAACTTATGCTTGCTTAAGGGGAAAGGTGAGTTGGGGTGCTGCATAAAACCAGAGATTGAAATGAGCACAGATAAAGTTCCTTAAGCCAAATATGGAATAGACAAGAGCTACTCCTTGCTCAACGAAATGGACTCAACACCCCATATTAAACGCCTAAGAATGTACCTGACTAGTAAGTATCTTAAAACCTATGGATTGCTATGTGTCCGAAAGAGAATCAAGCCTGTGTACAGGGGCATAACGGTAGCAGTGATAGGATTGGAGAGGTTCGGTGAGCAAATGAAGACCCTTTGAAGTCATATTGCATGGTACCCATTCCACGGGTCTCAACTCTCCAGGTTTAAGGGATTCTTCCTTCAGCTAAAACATGCATGTGGAACCCAGACTATGATCAACCGTGTGATCGGGAGACGTGTTCAAATATGTCTCAGTTTTCGTCCCCTGGTACTCGGGTGCAACATTCCAGATGCTTTACTAACACTCTCCTGACTTGGAGAGTCAGTGCCTTTAACCTCCTGTTTGGCCCAGTTTGCAATTTCTGCGGAAGATGAACAGGAATAGGGAGAACCAATGAGAGACTAGCTGGAGGTGTCTGGACGGGCAAATTTAACTCTCATTTCCCACCAGGAAGAGGAATTAACCAAAGGCTCAGCGTGCCGTGCCGGAACCAGATTAGGGCCTAAAGCAATCCTGTGGTGTTGCGGCCAGCTCACAAGAAAGCGAGTTGAAGAAAGGAGCTCAGGGGCACTGTAATTCACAAACCTGCAGAGTTATAAATGACAGCTATCGTCCAAAAATATACTGAAGTAAGGCTGCCAAGAGGACTTGAAAGCGGGGCAGAATTGCAGGCAACCGATTTCAGGAGGTAGACTGGAATTGCATTGAAAGCATAGGAAAAGAGGCAGAACGTCCACAATGATGCACTTGGCCAAAAAGTGCGTATGCGTTTTTTCCTGAATATATTCAGGAAAAAACGCATACGCACTTTTTGGCCAACCAAGCAAGCTTGCAAAGGAAATCTGCACTACAATGAAGTCTCACTTCCCCCCGGTCAAAAGGGCCATCTGAAAAAAGTGTAAAATCCAGAAAGGCAGGACAGGCCATGGAGAACTGGGAGCCTTGTTATGCTGATGGGCGGGATATAAATTGCCAACAGCCACTCCGGAGAAGTGTATGGTGTTTCCTGAAACATCTAAAAAACAAAGCAACAGAGCCTAGGGCACTTCCACTTATGGTCCTATAGCTTAGGGAAATTAAAATCAAAAAGACACAGCCACCCCAAAGTTTGGTACTGCTCTGTTTACAAGAACTTCGTTTACGGTACAAGTTCAATATCGCAGAAAGTGAAAAATGGATAAAGAAGTTGTGGTACTTACGTACAATGCAATATCACTCAGCAATGAAATCTATGTCATCAGGCCCGTAGCAGCATAATGAGTTGATTCAGGTATGATGATTCTAACTGAAATAAGTCACACAGAAAAAGAAACATCATAAGATATCACTAATACACGGAATGTAAACTTGGCTACACAGGAACTGGATTACAAAACAGAAGAGGGTCTCAAATGTAGAAAACCAACTTATGCTTGCTTAAGGGGAAAGGTGAGTTGGGGTGCTGCATAAAACCAGAGATTGAAATGAGCACAGATAAAGTTCCTTAAGCCAAATATGGAATAGACAAGAGCTACTCCTTGCTCAACGAAATGGACTCAACACCCCATATTAAACGCCTAAGAATGTACCTGACTAGTAAGTATCTTAAAACCTATGGATTGCTATGTCTCCGAAAGAGAATCAAGCGTGTGTACAGGGGCATAACGGTAGCAGTGATAGGATTGGAGAGGTTCGGTGAGCAAATGAAGACCCTTTGAAGTCATATTGCATGGTACCCATTCCACGGGTCTCAACTCTCCAGGTTTAAGGGATTCTTCCTTCAGCTAAAACATGCATGTGGAACCCAGAGTATGATCAACCGTGTGATCGGGAGACGTGTTCCAATATGTCTCAGTTTTCGTCCCCTGGTATTCGGGTGCAACATTCCAGATGCTTTACTAACACTCTCCCGACTTGGAGAGTCAGTGCCTTTAACTTCCTGTTTGGCCCAGTTTGCAATTTCTGCGGAAGATGAACAGGAATAGGGAGAACCAATGAGAGACTAGCTGGAGGTGTCTGGACGGACAAATTTAACTCTCATTTCCCACCAGGAAGAGGAATTAACCAAAGGCTCAGCGTGCCGTGCCGGAACCAGATTAGGGCCTGAAGCAATCCTGCGGTGTTGCGGCCAGCTCACAAGAAAGCGAGTTGAAGAAAGGAGCTCAGGGGCACTGTAATTCACAAACCTGCAGAGTTATAAATGACAGCTATCGTCCAAAAATATACTGAAGTAAGGCTGCCAAGAGGACTTGAAAGCGGGGCAGAATTGCAGGCAACCGATTTCAGGAGGTAGACTAGAATTGCATTGAAAGCATAGGAAAAGAGGCAGAACGTCCACAATGATGCACTTGGCCAAAAAGGGCGTATGCGTCTTTTCCTGAATATATTCAGGAAAAAACGCATACGCCCTTTTTGGCCAACCAAGCAAGCTTGCAAAGGAAATCTGCACTACAATGAAGTCTCACTTCCCCCCGGTCAAAAGGGCCATCTGAAAAAAGTGTAAAATCCAGAAAGGCAGGACAGGCCATGGAGAACTGGGAGCCTTGTTATGCTGATGGGTGGGATGTAAATTGCCAACAGCCACTCGGGAGAAGTGTATGGTGTTTCCTGAAACATCTAAAAAACAAAGCAACAGAGCCTAGGGCACTTCCACTTATGGTTCTATAGCTTAGGGAAATTAAAATCAAAAAGACACAGCCACCCCAAAGTTTGGGACGGCTCTGTTTACAAAAACCTCGTTTACGGTACAAGTTCAATATCACAGAAAGTGGAAAATGGATAAAGAAGTTGTGGTACTTACGTACAATGCAATATCACTCAGCAATGAAATCTATGTCATCAGGCCCGTAGCAGCATAATGAGTGGATTCAGGTATGATGATTCTAACTGAAATAAGTCACAGAGAAAAAGAAACATCGTAAGACATCACTAATACACGGAATATAAACTTGGTTACACAGGAACTGGATTACAAAACAGAACAGGGTCTCAAATGTAGAAAACCAACTTATGCTTGCTTAAGGGGAAAGGTGAGTTGGGGTGCTGCATAAAACCAGAGATTGAAATGAGCACAGGTAAAGTTCCTTAAGCCAAATATGGAATAGACAAGAGCTACTCCTTGCTCAACGAAATGGTCTCAACACCCCATATTAAACGCCTAAGAATGTACCTGACTAGTAAGTATCTTAAAACCTATGGATTGCTATGTCTCCGAAAGAGAATCAAGCGTGTGTACAGGGGCATAAAAGCAGCAGTGATAGGATTGGAGAGGTTCGGTGAGCAAATGAAGACCCTTTGAAGTCATATTGCATGGTACCCATTCCACGGGTCTCAACTCTCCAGGTTTAAGGGATTCTTCCTTCAGCTCAAACATGCATGTGGAACACAGAGTATGATCAACCGTGTGATCGGGAGACGTGTTCCAATATGTCTCAGATCTCGTCCCCTGGTACTCGGGTGCAACATTCCAGACGCTTTACTAACACTCTCCCGACTTGGAGAGTCAGTGCCTTTAACCTCCTGTTTGGCCCAGTTTGCAATTTCTGCGGAAGATGAACAGGAATAGGGAGAACCAATGAGAGACTAGCTGGAGGTGTCTGGACGGGCAAATTTAACTCTCATTTCCCACCAGGAAGAGGAATTAACCAAAGGCTCAGCGTGCCGTGCCGGAACCAGATTAGGGCCTGAAGCAATCCTGCGGTATTGCGGCCAGCTCACAAGAAAGCGAGTTGAAGAAAGGAGCTCAGGGGCACTGTAATTCACAAACCTGCAGAGTTATAAATGACAGCTATCGTCCAAAAATATACTGAAGTAAGGCTGCCAAGAGGACTTGAAAGCGGGGCAGAATTGCAGGAAACCAATTTCAGGAGGTAGACTGGAATTGCATTGAAAGCATAGGAAAAGAGGCAGAACGTCGACAATGATGCACTTCGCCAAAAAGTGCGTATGCGTTTATTCGTGAATATATTTAGGAAAAAACTCATACGCCCTTTTTGGCCAACCAAGCAAGCTTGCAAAGGAAATCTGCACTACAATGAAGTCTCACTTCCCCCCGGTCAAAAGGGCCATCTGAAAAAAGTGTAAAATCCAGAAAGTCAGGACAGGCCATGGAGAACTAGGAGCCTTGTTATGCTGATGGGCGGGATGTAAATTGCCAACAGCCACTCTGGATAAGTGTATGGTGTTTCCTGAAACATCTAAAAACAAAGCAACAGAGCCTAGGGCACTTCCACTTATGGTCCTATAGCTTAGGGAAATTAAAATCAAGAAGACACAGCCACCCCAAAGTTTGGGACGGCTCTGTTTACAAGAACCTCATTTACGGTACAAGTTCAATATCGCAGAAAGTGAAAAATGGATAAAGAAGTTGTGGTACTAACGTACAATGTAATATCACTCAGCAATGAAATCTATGTCATCAGGCCCGTAGCAGCATAATGAGTGGATTCAGGTATGATGATTCTAACTGAAATAAGTCACACAGAAAAAGAAACATCATAAGATATCACTAATACACGGAATGTAATCTTGGCTACACAGGAACTGAATTACAAAACAGAACAGTGTCTCAAATTTAGAAAACCAACTTATGCTTGCTTAAGGGGAAAGGTGAGTTGGGGTGCTGCATAAAACCAGAGATTGAAATGAGCACAGATAAAGTTCCTTAAGCCAAATATGGAATAGACAAGAGCTACTCCTTGCTCAACCAAATGGACTCAACACCCCATATTAAATGCCTAAGAATGTACCTGACTAGTAAGTATCTTACAACCTATGGATTACTATGGCTCTGAAAGAGAATCAAGCGTGTGTACAGGGGCATAACGGCAGCAGTGATAGGATTGGAGAGGTTCGGTGAGCAAATGAAGACCCTTTGAAGTCATATTGCATGGCACCCATTCCACGGGTCTCAACTCTCCAGGTTTAAGGGATTCTTCCTTCAGCTAAAACATGCATGTGGAACCCAGAGTATGATCAACCGTGTGATTGGGAGACGTGTTCAAATATGTCTCAGTTCTCGTCCCCTGGTACTCAGGTGCAATATTCCAGATGCTTTACTAACACTCTCCCGACTTGGAGAGTCAGTGTCTTTAACCTCCTGTTTGGCCCAGTTTGCAATTTCTGCGGAAGATGAACAGGAATAGGGAGAACCAATGAGAGACTAGCTGGAGGTGTCTGGACGGGCAAATTTAACTCTCATTTCCCACCAGGAAGAGGAATTAACCAAAGGCTCAGCGTGCCGTGCCGGAACCACATTAGGCCCTGAAGCAATCCTGTGGTGTTGCGGCCAGCTCACAAGAAAGCGAGTTGAAGAAAGGAGCTCAGGGGCACTGTAGTGCACAAACCTGCAGAGTTATAAATGACAGCTATCGTCCAAAAATATACTGAAGTAAGGCTGCCAAGAGGACTTGAAAGCGGGGCAGAATTGCAGGAAACCGATTTCAGGAGGTAGACTGGAATTGCATTTAAAGCATAGGAAAAGAGGCAGAACGTCGACAATGATGCACTTGGCCAAAAAGGGCGTATGCGTTTTTTCCTGAATATATTCAGAAAAAAACGCATACGCCCATTTTGGCCAACCAAGCAAGCTTGCAAAGGAAATCTGCAATACAATGAAGTCTCACTTCCCCCAAGTCAAAAGGGCCATCTGAAAAAAGTGTAAAATCCAGAAAGGCAGGACAGGCCATGGAGAACTGGGAGCCTTGTTATGCTGATGGGCGGGATGTAAATTGCCAACAGCCACTGGGGAGAAGTGTATGGTGTTTCCTGAAACATCTAAAAAACAAAGCAACAGAACCTAGGGCATTTCCACTTATGGTCCTATAGCTTAGGGAAATTAAAATCAAAAAGACACAGCCACCCCAAAGTTTGGGATGGCTCTGTTTACAAGAACCTCGTTTACGGTACAAGTTCAATATCGCAGAAAGTGAAAACTGGATAAAGAAGTTGTGGTACTTACGTACAATGCAATATCACTCACCAATGAAATCTATGTCATCAGGCCCGTAGCAGCATAATGAGTGGATTCAGGTATGATGATTCTAACTGAAATAAGTCACACAGAAATAGAAATATCATAAGACATCACTAATACACGGAATGTAAACTTGGCTACACAGGAACTGGATTACAAAACAGAACAGGGTCTCAAATTTAGAAAACCAACTTATGCTTGCTTAAGGGGAAAGGTGAGTTGGGGTGCTGCATAAAACCAGAGATTGAAATGAGCACAGATAAAGTTCCTTAAGCCAAATATGGAATAGACAAGAGCTACTCCTTGCTCAACCAAATGGACTCAACACCCCATATTAAACGCCTAAGAATGTACCTGACTAGTAAGTATCTTAAAACCTATGGATTGCTATGTCTCCGAAAGAAGATCAAGCGTGTGTACAGGGGCATAAACGCAGCAGTGATAGGATTGGAGAGGTTTGGTGAGCAAATGAAGACCCTTTGAAGTCATATTGCATGGTACCCATTCCACGGGTCTCAACTCTCCAGGTTTAAGGGATTCTTCCTTCAGATAAAAGATGCATGTGGAACCCAGAGTATGATCAACCATGTGATCGGGAGACGTGTTCAAATATGTCTCAGTTTTCGTCCCCTGGTACTCGGGTGCAACATTCCAGGTGCTTTACTATCACTCTCCCTACTTGGAGAGTCAGTGCCTTTAACCTCCTGTTTGGGCCAGTTTGCAATTTCTGTGGAAGATGAACAGGAATAGGGAGAACCAATGAGAGACTAGTTGGAGGTGTCTGGACGGGCAAATTTAACTCTCATTTCCCACCAGGAAGAGGAATTAACCAAAGGCTCAGCGTGCCGTGCCGGAACCAGATTAGAGCCTGAAACAATCCTGCGGTGTTGCGGCCAGCTCACAAGAAAGCGAGTTGAAGAAAGGAGCTCAGGGGCACTGTAATTCACAAACCTGCAGAGTTATAAATGACAGCTATCGTCCAAAAATATACTGAAGTAAGGCTGCCAAGAGGACTTGAAAGCGGGGCAGAATTGCAGGAAACCGATTTCAGGAGGTAGACTGGAATTGCATTGAAAGCATAGGAAAAGAGGCAGAATATCGACAATGACGCACTTGGCCAAAAAGGGCGTATGCGTTTTTTCCTGAATATATACAGGAAAAAACGCATACGCACTTTTTGGCCAACCAAGCAAGCTTGCAAAGGAAATCTGCACTACAATGAAGTCTCACTTCCCCCCGGTCAAAAGGGCCATCTGAAAAAAGTGTAAAATCCAGAAAGGCAGGACAGGCCATGGAGAACTGGGAGCCTTGTTATGCTGATGGGTGGGATGTAAATTGCCAACAGCCACTCGGGAGAAGTGTATGGTGTTTCCTGAAACATCTAAAAAACAAAGCAACAGAGCCTAGGGCACTTCCACTTATGGTCCTATAGCTTAGGGAAATTAAAATCAAAAAGACACAGCCACCCCAAAGTTTGGGACGGCTCAGATTACAAGAACCTCCTTTACAGTACAAGTTCAATATCGCAGAAAGTGAAAAATGGATAAAGATGTTGTGGTACTTATGTACAATGCAATATCACTCAGCAATGAAATCTATGTCATCAGGCCCGTAGCAGCATAATGAGTGGACTCAGGTATGAACATTCTAACTGAAATAAGTCACACAGAAAAAGAAACATCATAAGATATCACTAATACATGGAATGTAAACTTGGCTACACAGGAACTGGATTACAAAACAGAACAGGTTCTCAAATTTAGAAAACCAACTTATGCTTGCTTAAGGGGAAAGGTGAGTTGGGGTGCTGCATAAAACCAGAGATTGAAATGAGCACAGATAAAGTTCCTTAAGCCAAATATGGAATAGACAAGAGCTACTCCTTGCTCAACGAAATGGACTCAACACCCCATATTAAACGCCTAAGAATGTACCTGACAAGTAAGTATCTTAAAACCTATAGATTGCTATGTCTCCGAAAGAGAATCAAGCGTGTGTACAGGGGCAAAAAGGCTGCAGTTATAGGATTGGAGAGGTTCGGTGAGCAAATGAAGACCCTTTGAAGTCATATTGCATGGTACCCATTCCACGGGTCTCAACTCTCCAGGTTTAAGGGATTCTTCCTTCAGCTAAAACATGCATGTGGAACCCACAGTATGATCAACTGTGTGATCGGGAGACGTGTTCAAATATATCTCAGTTTTCGTCCCCTGGTAATCGGGTGCAACATTCCAGACGCTTAACTAACACTCTCCTGACTTGGAGAGTCAGTGCCTTTAACCTCCTGTTTGGCCCAGTTTGCAATTTCTGCGGAAGATGAACAGGAATAGGGAGAACCAATGAGAGACTAGCTGGAGGTGTCTGGACGGGCAAATTTAACTCTCATTTCCCACCAGGAAGAGGAATTAACCAAAGCCTCAGCGTGCCGTGCCGCAACTAGATTACGGCCTGAAGCAATCCTGCGGTGTTGCGGCCAGCTCACAAGAAAGTGAGTTGAAGAAAGGAGCTCAGGGGCACTGTAATTCACAAACCTGCAGAGTTATAAATGACAGCTGTCGTCCAAAAATATACTGAAGTAAGGCTGCCAAGAGGACTTGAAAGTGGGGCAGAATTGCAGGAAACCGATTTCAGGAGGTAGACAGGAATTGCATTTAAAGCATAGGAAAAGAGGCAGAACGTGGACAATGATGCACTTGGCCAAAAAGGGCGTATGCGTTTTTTCCTGAATATATTCAGGAAAAAACGCATATGCCCTTTTCGGCCAACCAAGAAAGCTTGCAAAGGAAATCTGCACTACAATGAAGTCTCACTTTCCCCCAGTCAAAATGGCCATCTGAAAAAAGTGTAAAATCCAGAAAGGCAGGACAGGCCATGGAGAACTGGGAGCCTTGTTATGCTGAAGGGCGGGATGTAAATTGCCAACAGCCACTCGGGAGAACTGTATGGTGTTTCCTGAAACATCTAAAAAACAAAGCAACAGAGCCTAGGGCACTTCCACTTATGGTCCTATAGCTTAGGGAAATTAAAACAAAAAGACACAGCCACCCCAAAGTTTGGGATGGCTCTGTTTACAAGAACCGCGTATATGGTACAAGTTCAATATCGCAGAAAGTGGAAAATGGATAAAGAAGTTGTGGTACTTACGTAGAATGCAATATCACTCAGGAATGAAATCTATGTCATCAGGCCCGTAGCAGCATAATGAGTGCATTCAGGTATGATGATTCTAACTGAAATAAGTCACATAGAAAAAGAAACATCATAAGATATCACTAATACACGGAATGTAAACTTTGCTACACAAGAACTGAATTACAAAACAAAACAGGGTCTCAAATTTAGAAAACCAACTTATGCTTGCTTAAGGGGAAAGGTGAGTTGGGGTGCTGCATAAAACCAGAGATTGAAATGAGCACAGATAAAGTTCCTTAAGCCAAATATGGAATAGACAAGAGCTAATCCTTGCTCAACGAAATGGACTCAACACCCTATATTAAACGCCTAAGAATGTACCCGACTAGTAAGTATCTTAAAACATATGGATTGCTATGTCTCTGAAAGAGAATCCAGCCTGTGTACAGGGGCATAAACGCAGCAGTGATAGGATTGGAGAGGTTCGGTGAGCAAATGAAGACCCTTTGAAGTCATATTGCATGGTACCCATTCCACGGGTCTCAACTCTCCAGGTTTAAGGGATTCTTCCTTCAGCTAAAACATGCATGTGGAACCCAGAGTATGATCAACCGTGTGATCGGGAGATGTGTTCCAATATGTCTCAGTTCTCGTCCCCTGGTACTCGGGTGCAACATTCCAGGTGCTTTACTATCACTCTCCCTACTTGGAGAGTCAGTGCCTTTAACCTCCTGTTTGGCCCAGTTTGCAATTGCTACAGAAGATGAACAGGAGTACGGAGAACAAATGAGAGACTAGCTGGAGGTGTCTGGACGGGCAAATTTAACTCTCATTTCCCACCAGGAAGAGGAATTAACCAAAGGCTCAATGTGCCGTGCCGGAACCAGATTAGGGCCTGAAGAAATCCTGCGGTGTTGCGGCCAGCTCACAAGAAAGCGAGTTGAAGAAAGGAGCTCAGGGGCACTGTAATTCACAAACCTGCAGAGTTATAAATGACAGCTATCGTCCAAAAATATACTGAAGTAAGGCTGCCAAAAGGACTTGAAAGCGGAGCAGAATTGCAGGAAACTGATTTCAGGAGGTAGACTGGAATTGCATTTAAAGCATAGGAAAAGAGGCAGAACGTTGACAATGATGCACTTGGCCAAAAAGGGCCTATGCGTTTTTTCCTGAATATATTCAGGAAAAAACGCATACGCCCTTTTTGGCCAACCAAGCAAGCTTGCAAAGGAAATCTGCACTACCATGAAGTCTCACTTCCCCCCGGTCAAAATGGCCATCTGAAAAAAGTGTAAAA
Organism: Orcinus orca; assembly: GCF_937001465.1. Classification (NCBI taxonomy): domain Eukaryota; kingdom Metazoa; phylum Chordata; class Mammalia; order Artiodactyla; family Delphinidae; genus Orcinus; species Orcinus orca. The sequence continues at coordinate 148,868 of NW_026043850.1, read as the reverse complement.
TCCAGAAAGGCAGGACGGGCCATGGAGAACTGGGAGCCTTGTTATGCTGATGGGTGGGATGTAAATTGCCAACAGCCACTCGGGAGAACTGTATGGTGTTTCCTGAAACATCTAAAAAACAAAGCAACAGAGCCTAGGGCACTTCCACTTATGGTCCTATAGCTTAGGGAAATTAAAATCAAAAAGAGACAGCCACCCCAAAGTTTGGTACGGCTCTGTTTACAAGAACCTCATTTACGGTACAAGTTCAATATCGCAGAAAGCGAAAAATGGATAAAGAAATTGTGGTACTTACGTACAATGCAATATCACTCAGCAATGAAATCTATGTCATCAGGCCCGTAGCAGCATACTGAGTGGATTCACGTATGATGATTCTAACTGAAATAAGTCACACAGAAAATGAAACATCATAAGATATCACTAATACACGAAATGTAAACTTGTCTACACAGGTACTGAATTACAAAACAGAACAGAGTCTCAAATTTAGAAAACCAACTTATGCTTGCTTAAGGGGAAAGTTGAGTTGGGGTACTGCATAAAACCAGAGATTGAAATGAGCACAGATAAATTTCCTTAAGCCAAATATGTAATAGACAAGAGCTACTCCTTGCTCAACGAAATGGACTCAACACCCCATATTAAACGCCTAAGAATGTACCTGAGTAGTAAGTATCTTAAAACCTATGGATTACTATTTCTCTGAAAGAGAATCAAGCGTGCGTACAGGGGCATATACGCAGCAGTGATAGGATTGGAGAGGTTCGGTGAGCAAATGAAGACCCTTTGAAGTCATATTGCATGTTACCCATTCCACGGGTCTCAACTCTCCAGGTTTAAGGGATTCTTCCTTCAGCTAAAACATGCATGTGGAACCCAGAGTATGATCAACCGTGTGATTGGGAGACGTGTTCAAATATGTCTCCGTTTTCGTCCCCTGGTACTCGGGTGCAATATTCCAGATGCTTTACTAACACTCTCCCGACTTGGAGAGTCAGTGCCTTTAACCTCTTGTTTTGCCCAGTTTGCAATTTCTGCGGAAGATGAACAGGAATAGGGAGAACCAATGAGAGACTAGCTGGAGGTGTCTGGACGGGCAAATTTAACTCTCATTTCCCACCAGGAAGAGGAATTAACCAAAGGCTCAGCGTGCCGTGCCGGAACCAGATTAGGGTCTGAAGCAATCGTGCGGTGTTGCGGACAGCTCACAAGAAAGCGAGTTGAAGAAAGGAGCTCAGGGGCACTGTAATTCACAAACCTGCAGAGTTATAAATGACAGCTATCGTCCAAAAATATACTGAAGTAAGGCTGCCAAGAGGACTTGAAAGCGGGACAGAATTACAGGCAACCGATTTCAGGAGGTAGACTGGAATTGCATTTAAAGCATAGGAAAAGAGGCAGAACGTCGAGAATGATGCACTTGGCCAAAAAGTGCGTATGCGTTTTTTCCTGAATATATTCAGGAAAAAACGCATACGCCATTTTTGGTCAACCAAGCAAGCTTGCAAAGGAAATCTGCACTACAATGAAGTCTCACTTCCCCCCGGTCAAAAGGGCCATCTGAAAAAAGTGTAAAATCCAGAAAGGCAGGACGGGCCACGGAGAACTGGGAGCCTTGTTATGCTGATGGGCGGGATGTAAATTGCCAACAGCCACTCAGGAGAAATGTATGGTGTTTCCTGAAACATCTAAAAAACAAAGCAACAGAGCCTAAGGCACTTCCACATATGGTCCTATAGCTTAGGGAAATTAAAATCAAAAAGACACAGCCACCCCAAAGTTTGGTACGGCTCTGTTTACAAGAACCTCGTTTTCGGTACAAGTTCAATATCGCAGAAAGTGAAAAATGGATAAAGAAGTTGTGGTACTTACGTACAATGCAATATCACTCAGCAATGAAATCTATGTCATCAGGCCCTTAGCAGCAGAATGAGTGGATTCAGGTATGAAGATTCTAACTGAAATAAGTCACACAGAAAAAGAAACATCATAAGATATCACTAATACACGGAATGTAAACTTGGCTACACAGGAACTGGATTATAAAACAGAACACGGTCTCAAATTTAGAAAAATAACTTATGCTTGCTTAAGGGGAAAGGTGAGTTGGGGTGCTGCATAAAACCAGAGATTGAAATGAGCACAGATAAAGTTCCTTAAGCCAAATATGGAATAGACAAGAGCTACTCCTTGCTCAACGAAATGGACTCAACACCCCATATTAAACGCCTAAGAATGTACCTGACTAGTAAGTATCTTAAAACCTATGGATTGCTATGTCTCCGAAAGAGAATCAAGCGTGTGTACAGGGGCATAAACGCAGCAGTGATAGGACTGGAGAAGTTTGGTGAGCAAATGAAGACCCTTTGAAATCATATTGCATGGTACCCATTCCACGGATCTCAACTCTCCAGGTTTAAGGGATTCTTCCTTCAGCTAAAACATGCATGTGGAACCCAGAGTATGATCAACCATGTGATCGGGAGACGTGTTCAAATATGTCTCAGTTTTTGACCACTGGTAGTCGGGTGCAACATTCCAGACGCTTTACTAACACTCTCCCAACTTGGAGCGTCAGTGCCTTTAAACTCCTGTTTGGCCCAGTTTGCAATTTCTGTGGAAGATGAACAGGAATAGGGAGAACCAATGAGAGACTAGCTGGAGGTGTCTGGACGGGCAAATTTAACTTTCATTTCCCACCAGGAAGAGGAATTAACCAAAGGCTCAGCGTGCCGTGCCGGAACCAGATTAGGGCCTGAAGCAATCCTGCAGTGTTGTGGCCAGCTCACAAGAAAGCGAGTTGAAGAAAGGAGCTCAGGGGCACTGTAATCCACAAACCTGCAGAGTTATAAATGACAGCTATCGTCCAAAAATATGCTGAAGTAAGGCTGCCAAGAGGACTTGAAAGCGGGGCAGAATTGCAGGAAACCGATTTCAAGAGGTAGACTGGAATTGCATTGAAAGTATAGGAAAAGAGGCAGAACGTCCACAATGATGCACTTGGCCAAAAAGGGCGTATGCGTTTTTTCCTGAATATATTCAGGAAAAAACGCATATGCCCTTTTTGGCCAACCAAGCAAGCTTGCAAAGGAAATCTGCACTACAATGAAGTCTCACTTCCCCCCGGTCAAAAGGGCCATCTGAAAAAAGTGTAAAATCCAGAAAGGCAGGACAGGCCATGGAGAACTGGGAGCCTTGTTATGCTGATGGGCGGGATGTAAATTGCCAACAGCCACTCGGGAGAAGTGTATGGTGTTTCCTGAAACATCTAAAAAACAAAGCAACAGAGCCTAGGGCACTTCCACTTATGGTCCTATAGCTTAGGGAAATTAAAATCAAAAAGACACAGCCACCCCAAAGTTTGGGACGGCTCTGTTTACAAGAACCTCATTTACGGTACAAGTTCAATATCGCAGAAAGTGAAAAATGGATAAAGAAGTTGTGGTACTTACGTACAATGCAATATCACTCAGCAATGAAATCTATGTCATCAGGCCCGTAGCAGCATAATGAGTGGATTCAGGTATGATGATTCTAACTGAAATAAGGCACACAGAAAAAGAAATATCATAAGATATCACTAATACACGGAATGTAAACTTGGCTACACAGGAACTGGATTACAAAACAGAACAGGGTCTCAAATGTAGAAAACCAACTTATGCTTGCTTAAGGGGAAAGGTGAGTTGGGGTGCTGCATAAAACCAGAGACTGAAATGAGCACAGATAAAGTTCCTTAAGCCAAATATGGAATAGACAAGAGCTACTCCTTGCTCAACGAAATGGTCTCAACACCCCATATTAAACGCCTAAGAATGTACCTGACTAGTAAGTATCTTAAATCCTATAGATTGCTATGTCTCCAAAAGAGAATCAAGTGTGTGTACAGGGGCATAAACGCAGCAGTGATAGGATTGGAGAGGTTCGGTGAGCAAATGAAGACCCTTTGAAGTCATATTGCATGGTTCTCATTCCACGGGTCTCAACTCTCCAGGTTTAAGGGATTCTTCCTTCACCTAAAACATGCATGTGGAACTCAGAGTATGATCAACCGTGTGATCGGGAGACGTGTTCAAATATGTCTCAGTTTTCGTCCCCTGGTACTCGCGTGCAACATTCCAGATGCTTTACTAGCACTCTCCAGACTTGGAGAGTCAGTGCCTTTAACCTCCTGTTTGGCCCAGTTTGCAATTTCTGCGGAAGATGAACAGGAATAGGGAGAACCAATGAGAGACTAGCTGGAGGTGTCTGGACGGGCAAATTTAACTCTCATTTCCCACCAGGAAGAGGAATTAACCAAAGGCTCAGCGTGCCATGCCGGAACCAGATTAGGGCCTGAAGCAATCCTGCGGTGTTGCGGCCAGCTCACAAGAAAGCGAGTTGAAGAAAGGAGCTCAGGGGCACTGTAATTCACAAACCTGCAGAGTTATAAATGACAGCTATCGTCCAAAAATATACTGAAGTAAGGCTGCCAAGAGGACTTGAAAGCGGGGCAGAATTGCAGGAAACCGATTTCAGGAGGTAGACTGGAATTGCATTGAAAGCATAGGAAAAGAGGCAGAACGTCCACAATGATGCACTTGGCCAAAAAGGGCGTATGCGTTTTTTCCTGAACATATTCAGGAAAAAACGCATACGCCCTTTTTTGCCAACCAAGCAAGCTTGCAAAGGAAATCTGCACTACAATGAAGTCTCACTTCCCCCAGGTCAAAAGAGCCATCTGAAAAAAGTGTAAAATCCAGAAAGGCAGGACAGGCCATGGAGAACTGGGAGCCTTGTTATGCTGATGGGCGGGATGTAAATTGCCAACAGCCACTAGGGAGAAGTGTATGGTGTTTCCTGAAACATCTAAAAAACAAAGCAACAGAGCCTAGGGCACTTCCACTTATGGTCCTATAGCTTAGGGAAATTAAAATCAAAAAGACACAGCCACCCCAAAGTTTGGGACGGCTCTGTTTACAAGAACCTCATTTACAGTACAAGTTCAATATCGCAGAAAGTGAAAAATGGATAAAGAAGTTGTGGTACTTATGTACAATGCAATATCACTCAGCAATAAAATCTATGTCATCAGGCCCGTAGCAGCATAATGAGTGGATTCAGGTATGATGATTCTAACTGAAATAAGTCACACAGAAAAAGAAACATCATAAGATATCACTAATACACGGAATGTAATCTTGGCTACACAGGAACTGAATTACAAAACAGAACAGTGTCTCAAATTTAGAAAACCAACTTATGCTTGCTTAAGGGGAAAGGTGAGTTGGGGTGCTGCATAAAACCAGAGATTGAAATGAGCACAGATAAAGTTCCTTAAGCCAAATATGGAATAGACAAGAGCTACACCTTGCTCAACGAAATGGACTCAACACCCCATATTAAACGCCTAAGTATGTACCTGTCTAGTAAGTATCTTAAAACCTATGGATTACTATGGCTCTGAAAGAGAATCAAGCGTGTGTACAGGGGCATAACGGCAGCAGTGATAGGATTGGAGAGGTTTGGTGAGCAAATGAAGACCCTTTGAAATCATATTGCGTGGTACCCATTCCACGGGTCTCAACTCTCCAGGATTAAGGGATTCTTCCTTCAGCTAAAACATGCATGTGGAACCCAGAGTATGATCAACCGTGTGATTGGGAGACGTGTTCAAATATGTCTCAGTTCTCGTCCCCTGGTACTCGGGTGCAATATTCCAGATGCTTTACTAACACTCTCCCGACTTGGAGAGTCAGTGTCTTTAACCTCCTGTTTGGCCCAGTTTGCAATTTCTGCGGAAGATGAACAGGAATAGGGAGAAACAATGAGAGACTAGCTGGAGGTGTCTGGACGGGCAAATTTAACTCTCATTTCCCACCAGGAAGAGGAATTAAGCAAAGGCTCAGCGTGCCATGCCGGAACCAGATTAGGGCCTGAAGCAATCCTGCGGTGTTGCGGCCAGCTCACAAGAAAGCGAGTTGAAGAAAGGAGCTCAGGGGCACTGTAATTCACAAACCTGCAGAGTTATAAATGACAGCTATCGTCCAAAAATATGCTGAAGTAAGGCTGCCAAGAGGACTTGAAAGCGGGGCAGAATTGCAGGAAACCGATTTCAGGAGGTAGACTGGAATTGCATTGAAAGCATAGGAAAAGAGGCAGAACGTCCACAATGATGCACTTGGCCAAAAAGGGAGTATGCGTTTTTTCCTGAACATATTCAGGAATAAACGCATACGCCCTTTTTGGCCAACCAAGCAAGCTTGCAAAGGAAATCTGCACTAAAATGAAGTCTCACTTCCCCCCGGTCAAAAGGGCCATCTGAAAAAAGTGTAAAATCCAGAAAGGCAGGACAGGCCATGGAGAACTGGGAGCCTTGTTATGCTGATGGGTGGGATGTAAATTGCCAAAAGCCACTCGAGAGAAGTGTATGGTGTTTCCTGAAACATCTAAAAAACAGAGCAACAGAGCCTAGGGCACTTCCACTTATGGTCCTATAGCTTAGGGAAATTAAAATCAAAAGGACACAGCCACCCCAAAGTTTGGGACGGCTCTGTTTACAAGAACCTCATTTACGGTACAAGTTCAATATCGCAGAAAGTAAAAAATGGATAAAGAAGTTGTGGTACTTACGTACAATGCAATATCACTCAGCAATGAAATCTATGTCATCAGGCCCGTAGCAGCATAATGAGTGGATTCAGGTATGATGATTCTAACTTAAATAAGGCACACAGAAAAAGAAATATCATAAGATATCACTAATACACGGAATGTAAACTTGGCTACACAGGAACTGGATTACAAAACAGAACAGGGTCTCAAATGTAGAAAACCAACTTATGCTTGCTTAAGGGGAAAGGTGAGTTGGGGTGCTGCATAAAACCAGAGACTGAAATGAGCACAGATAAAGTTCCTTAAGCCAAATATGGAATAGACAAGAGCTACTCCTTGCTCAACGAAATGGTCTCAACACCCCATATTAAACGCCTAAGAATGTACCTGACTAGTAAGTATCTTAAATCCTATAGATTGCTATGTCTCCAAAAGAGAATCAAGCGTGTGTACAGGGGCATAAACGCAGCAGTGATAGGATTGGAGAGGTTCGGTGAGCAAATGAAGACCCTTTGAAGTCATACTGCATGGTTCTCATTCCACGGGTCTCAACTCTCCAGGTTTAAGGGATTCTTCCTTCAGCTAAAACATACATGTGGAACCCAGAGTATGATCAACCATGTGATCGGGAGACGTGTTCAAATATGTCTCAGTTCTCGTCCCCTGGTACTCGGGTGCAACATTCCAGACGCTTTACTAACACTCTCCCGACTTGGAGAGTCAGTGCCTTTAACCTCCTGTTTGGCCCAGTTTGCAATTTCTGCGGAAGATGAACAGGAATAGGGAGAACCAATGAGAGACTAGCTGGAGGTGTCTGGACGGACAAATTTAACTCTCATTTCCCACCAGGAAGAGGAATTAACCAAAGGCTCAGCGTGCCGTGCCGGAACCAGATTTGGGCCTGAAGCAATCCTGCGGTATTGCGGCCAGCTCACAAGAAAGCGAGTTGAAGAAAGGAGCTCAGGGGCACTGTAATTCACAAACCTGCAGAGTTATAAATGACAGCTATTGTCCAAAAATATACTGAAGTAAGGCTGCCAAGAGGACTTGAACGCGGGGCAGAATTGCAGGAAACCGATTTCAGGAGGTAGACTGGAATTGCATTTAAAGCATAGGAAAAGAGGCAGAACGTCGACAATGATGCACTTGGCCAAAAAGGGCGTATGCGTTTTTTCCTGAATATATTCAGGAAAAAACGCATACGCCGTTTTTGGCCAACCAATCAAGCTTGCAAAGGAAATCTGCACTACAATGAAGTCTCACTTCCCCCCGGTCAAAAGGGCCATCTGAAAAAAGTGTAAAATCCAGAAAGGCAGGACAGGCCATGGAGAACTGGGAGCCTTGTTATGCTGATGGGCGGGATGTAAACTGCCAACAGCCACTCGGGAGAAGTGTATGGTGTTTCCTGGAACATCTAAAAAACAAAGCAACAGAGCCTAGGGCACTTCCACTTATGGTCCTATAGCTTAGGGAAATTAAAATCAAAAAGACACAGCCACCCCAAAGTTTGGGACGGCTCTGTTTACAAGAACCTCGTTTACGGTACAAGTTCAATATCACAGAAAGTGAAAAATGGATAAAGAAGTTGTGGTACTTACGTACAATGCAATATCACTCAGCAATGAAATCTATGTCATCAGGCCCGTAGCAGCATAATGAGTGGATTCAGGTATGATGATTCTAACTGAAATAAGTCACACAGAAAAAGAAACATCATAAGATATCACTAATACACGGAATGTAAACTTGGCTACACAGGAACTGAATTGCAAAAGAGTACAGGGTCTCAAATGTAGAAAACCAACTTATGCTTGCTTAAGGGGAAAGGTGAGTTGGGGTGCTGCATAAAACCAGAGATTGAAATGAGCACAGATAATGTTCCTTAAGCCAAATATGGAATAGACAAGAGCTACTCCTTGCTCAACGAAATGGACTCAACACCCCATATTAAACGCCTAAGAATGTACCTGACTAGTAAGTATCTTAAAACCTATGGATTGCTATGTCTCCAAAAGAGAATCAAGCGTGTGTACAGGGGCATAAACGCAGCAGTGATAGGATTGGAGAGGTTCGGTGAGCAAATGAAGACCCTTTGAAGTCATATTGCATGGTTCTCATTCGACGGGTCTCAACTCTCCAGGTTTAAGGGATTCTTCCTTCAGCTAAAACATGCATGTGGAACCCAGAGTATGATTAACCGTGTGATTGGGAGACGTCTTCAAATATGTCTCAGTTTTCGTCCCCTGGTACGCGGGTGCAACATTCCAGATGCTTTATTAACACTCTCCCGATTTGGAGAGTCAGTGCCTTTAACCTCCTGTTTGGCCCAGTTTGCAATTTCTGCGGAAGATGAACAGGAATAGGGAGAACCAATGAGAGACCAGCTGGAGGTGTCTGGACGGGCAAATTTAACTCTCATTTCCCACCAGGAAGAGGAATTAACCAAAGGCTCAGCGTGCCGTGCCGCAACCAGATTAGGGCCTGAAGCAATCCTGTGGTGTTGCGGCCAGCTCACAAGAAAGCGAGTTGAAGAAAGGAGCTCAGGGGCACTGTAATTCACAAACCTGCAGAGTTATAAATGACAGCTATCGTCCAAAAATATACTGAAGTAAGGCTGCCAAGAGGACTTAAAGCGGGGCAGAATTGCAGGCAACCGATTTCAGGAGGTAGACTGGAATTGCATTGAAAGCATAGGAAAAGAGGCAGAACGTCCACAATGATGCACTTGGCCAAAAAGGGCGTATGCGTTTTTTCCTGAACATATTCAAGAAAAAACGCATACGCACTTTTTGGCCAACCAAGCAAGCTTGCAAAGGAAATCTGCACTACAATGAAGTCTCACTTCCCCCTGGTCAAAAGGGCCATCAGAAAAAAGTGTAAAATCCAGAAAGGCAGGACAGGCCATGGAGAACTGGGAGCCTTGTTATGCTGATGGGCGGGATGTAAATTGCCAACAGCCACTCCGGAGAAGTGTATGGTGTTTCCTGAAACATCTAAAAAACAAAGCAACAGAGCCTAGGGCACTTCCACTTATGGTCCTATAGCTTAGGGAAATTAAAATCAAAAAGACACAGCCACCCCAAAGTTTGGGACGGCTCTGTTTACAAGAACCTGGTTTACGGTACAAGTTCAATATCGCAGAAAGTGAAAAATGGATAAAGAAGTTGTGGTACTTACGTACAATGCAATATCACTCAGCAATGAAATCTATGTCATCAGGCCCGTAGCAGCATAATGAGTGTATTCAGGTATGATGATTCTAACTGAAATAAGTCACACAGAAAAAGAAACATCATAAGATATCACTAATACATGGAATATAAACTTGGCTACACAGGAACTGGATTACAAAACAGAACAGGGTCTCAAATGTAGAAAACCAACTTATGCTTGCTTAAGGGGAAAGGTGAGTTGGGGTTCTGCATAAAACCAGAGACTGAAATGAGCACAGATAAAGTTCCTTAAGCCAAATATGGAATAGACAAGAGCTACTCCTTGCTCAACGAAATGGACTCAACACCCCATATTAAACGCCTAAGAATATACCTGACTAGTAAGTATCTTAAAACCTATGGATTGCTATGTCTCCGAAAGAGAATCAAGCGTGTGTACAGGGGCATAAACGCAGCAGTGATAGGATTGGAGAGGTTCGGTGAGCAAATGAAGACCCTTTGAAGTCATATTGCAAGGTACCCATACCACGGGTCTCAACTCTCCAGGTTTAAGGGATTCTTCCTTCAGCTAAAACATGCATGTGGAACCCAGAGTATGATCAACCGTGTGATCGGGAGACGTGTTCCAATATGTCTCAGTTCTCGTCCCCTGGTACTCGGGTGCAACATTCCACATGCTTTACTAACACTCGCCCGACTTGGAGAGTCAGTGCCTTTAACCTCCTGTTTGGCCCAGTTTGCAATTTCTGCGGAAGATGAACAGGAATAGGGAGAACCAATGAGAGACTAGCTGGAGGTGTCTGGACGGGCAAATTTAACTCTCATTTCCCACCAGGAAGAGGAATTAACCAAAGGCTCAGCATGCCGTGCCGGAACCAGATTAGGGCCTGAAGCAATCCTGTGGTGTTGCGGCCAGCTCACAAGAAAGCGAGTTGAAGAAAGGAGCTCAGGGGCACTGTAATTCACAAACCTGCAGAGTTATAAATGACAGCTATCGTCCAAAAATATACTGAAGTAAGGCTGCCAAGAGGACTTGAAAGCGGGGCAGAATTGCAGGCAACCGATTTCAGGAGGTAGACTGGAAATGCATTTAAAGCATAGGAAAAGAGGCAGAACGTCCACAATGATGCACTTGGCCAAAAAGGGCGTATGCGTTTTTTCCTGAACATATTCAAGAAAAAACGCATATGCACTTTTTGGCCAACCAAGCAAGCTTGCAAAGGAAATCTGCACTACAATGAAGTCTCACTTCCCCCTGGTCAAAAGGGCCATCTGAAAAAAGTGTAAAATCCAGAAAGGCACGACAGGCCATGGAGAACTGGGAGCCTTGTTATGCTGATGGGCGTGATGTAAATTGCCAACAGCCACTCGGGAGAAGTGTATGGTGTTTCCTGAAACATCTAAAAAACAAAGCAACAGAGCCTAGGGCACTTCCACTTATGGTCCTATAGCTTAGGGAACTTAAAATCAAAAAGACACAGCCACCCCAAAGTTTGGGACGGCTCTGTTTACAAGAACCTCGTTTACGGTACAAGTTCAATATCGCAGAAAGTGAAAAATGGATAAAGAAGTTGTGGTACTTACGTACAATGCAATATCACTCAGCAATGAAATCTATGTCATCAGGCCCGTAGCAGCATAATGAGTGTATTCAGGTATGATGATTCTAACTGAAATAAGTCACACAGAAAAAGAAATATCATAAGATATCACTAATACACGGAATGTAAACTTGGCTACACAGGAACTGGATTACAAAACAGAACAGGGTCTCAAATGTAGAAAACCAACTTATGCTTGCTTAAGGGGAAAGGTGAGTTGGGGTGCTGCATAAAACCAGAGATTGAAATGAGCACAGATAAAGTTCCTTAAGCCAAATATGGAATAGACAAGAGCTACTCCTTGCTCAACGAAATGGACTCAACACCCCATATTAAACGCCTAAGAATGTACCTGACTAGTAAGTATCTTAAAACCTATGGATTGCTATGTGTCCGAAAGAGAATCAAGCCTGTGTACAGGGGCATAACGGTAGCAGTGATAGGATTGGAGAGGTTCGGTGAGCAAATGAAGACCCTTTGAAGTCATATTGCATGGTACCCATTCCACGGGTCTCAACTCTCCAGGTTTAAGGGATTCTTCCTTCAGCTAAAACATGCATGTGGAACCCAGACTATGATCAACCATGTGATCGGGAGACGTGTTCAAATATGTCTCAGTTTTCGTCCCCTGGTACTCGGGTGCAACATTCCAGATGCTTTACTAACACTCTCCTGACTTGGAGAGTCAGTGCCTTTAACCTCCTGTTTGGCCCAGTTTGCAATTTCTGCGGAAGATGAACAGGAATAGGGAGAACCAATGAGAGACTAGCTGGAGGTGTCTGGACGGGCAAATTTAACTCTCATTTCCCACCAGGAAGAGGAATTAACCAAAGGCTCAGCGTGCCGTGCCGGAACCAGATTAGGGCCTAAAGCAATCCTGTGGTGTTGCGGCCAGCTCACAAGAAAGCGAGTTGAAGAAAGGAGCTCAGGGGCACTGTAATTCACAAACCTGCAGAGTTATAAATGACAGCTATCGTCCAAAAATATACTGAAGTAAGGCTGCCAAGAGGACTTGAAAGCGGGGCAGAATTGCAGGCAACCGATTTCAGGAGGTAGACTGGAATTGCATTGAAAGCATAGGAAAAGAGGCAGAACGTCCACAATGATGCACTTGGCCAAAAAGTGCGTACGCGTTTTTTCCTGAATATATTCAGGAAAAAACGCATACGCACTTTTTGGCCAACCAAGCAAGCTTGCAAAGGAAATCTGCACTACAATGAAGTCTCACTTCCCCCCGGTCAAAAGGGCCATCTGAAAAAAGTGTAAAATCCAGAAAGGCAGGACAGGCCATGGAGAACTGGGAGCCTTGTTATGCTGATGGGCGGGATATAAATTGCCAACAGCCACTCGGGAGAAGTGTATGGTGTTTCCTGAAACATCTAAAAAACAAAGCAACAGAGCCTAGGGCACTTCCACTTATGGTCCTATAGCTTAGGGAAATTAAAATCAAAAAGACACAGCCACCCCAAAGTTTGGTACTGCTCTGTTTACAAGAACTTCGTTTACGGTACAAGTTCAATATCGCAGAAAGTGAAAAATGGATAAAGAAGTTGTGGTACTTACGTACAATGCAATATCACTCAGCAATGAAATCTATGTCATCAGGCCCATAGCAGCATAATGAGTTGATTCAGGTATGATGATTCTAACTGAAATAAGTCACACAGAAAAAGAAACATCATAAGATATCACTAATACACGGAATGTAAACTTGGCTACACAGGAACTGGATTACAAAACAGAACAGGGTCTCAAATGTAGAAAACCAACTTATGCTTGCTTAAGGGGAAAGGTGAGTTGGGGTGCTGCATAAAACCAGAGATTGAAATGAGCACAGATAAAGTTCCTTAAGCCAAATATGGAATAGACAAGAGCTACTCCTTGCTCAACGAAATGGACTCAACACCCCATATTAAACGCCTAAGAATGTACCTGACTAGTAAGTATCTTAAAACCTATGGATTGCTATGTCTCCGAAAGAGAATCAAGCGTGTGTACAGGGGCATAACGGTAGCAGTGATAGGATTGGAGAGGTTCGGTGAGCAAATGAAGACCCTTTGAAGTCATATTGCATGGTACCCATTCCACGGGTCTCAACTCTCCAGGTTTAAGGGATTCTTCCTTCAGCTAAAACATGCATGTGGAACCCAGAGTATGATCAACCGTGTGATCGGGAGACGTGTTCCAATATGTCTCAGTTTTCGTCCCCTGGTATTCGGGTGCAACATTCCAGATGCTTTACTAACACTCTCCCGACTTGGAGAGTCAGTGCCTTTAACTTCCTGTTTGGCCCAGTTTGCAATTTCTGCGGAAGATGAACAGGAATAGGGAGAACCAATGAGAGACTAGCTGGAGGTGTCTGGACGGACAAATTTAACTCTCATTTCCCACCAGGAAGAGGAATTAACCAAAGGCTCAGCGTGCCGTGCCGGAACCAGATTAGGGCCTGAAGCAATCCTGCGGTGTTGCGGCCAGCTCACAAGAAAGCGAGTTGAAGAAAGGAGCTCAGGGGCACTGTAATTCACAAACCTGCAGAGTTATAAATGACAGCTATCGTCCAAAAATATACTGAAGTAAGGCTGCCAAGAGGACTTGAAAGCGGGGCAGAATTGCAGGCAACCGATTTCAGGAGGTAGACTGGAATTGCATTGAAAGCATAGGAAAAGAGGCAGAACGTCGACAATGATGCACTTGGCCAAAAAGGGCGTATGCGTCTTTTCCTGAATATATTCAGGAAAAAACGCATACGCCCTTTTTGGCCAACCAAGCAAGCTTGCAAAGGAAATCTGCACTACAATGAAGTCTCACTTCCCCCCGGTCAAAAGGGCCATCTGAAAAAAGTGTAAAATCCAGAAAGGCAGGACAGGCCATGGAGAACTGGGAGCCTTGTTATGCTGATGGCTGGGATGTAAATTGCCAACAGCCACTCGGGAGAAGTGTATGGTGTTTCCTGAAACATCTAAAAAACAAAGCAACAGAGCCTAGGGCACTTTAACTTATGGTTCTATAGCTTAGGGAAATTAAAATCAAAAAGACACAGCCACCCCAAAGTTTGGGACGGCTCTGTTTACAATAACCTCGTTTACGGTACAAGTTCAATATCACAGAAAGTGGAAAATGGATAAAGAAGTTGTGGTACTTACGTACAATGCAATATCACTCAGCAATGAAATCTATGTCATCAGGCCCGTAGCAGCATAATGAGTGGATTCAGGTATGATGATTCTAACTGAAATAAGTCACAGAGAAAAAGAAACATCGTAAGACATCACTAATACACGGAATATAAACTTGGTTACACAGGAACTGGATTACAAAACAGAACAGGGTCTCAAATGTAGAAAACCAACTTATGCTTGCTTAAGGGGAAAGGTGAGTTGGGGTGCTGCATAAAACCAGAGATTGAAATGAGCACAGGTAAAGTTCCTTAAGCCAAATATGGAATAGACAAGAGCTACTCCTTGTTCAACGAAATGGACTCAACACCCCATATTAAACGCCTAAGAATGTACCTGACTAGTAAGTATCTTAAAACCTATGGATTGCTATGTCTCCGAAAGAGAATCAAGCGTGTGTACAGGGGCATAAAAGCAGCAGTGATAGGATTGGAGAGGTTCGGTGAGCAAATGAAGACCCTTTGAAGTCATATTGCATGGTACCCATTCCACGGGTCTCAACTCTCCAGGTTTAAGGGATTCTTCCTTCAGCTAAAACATGCATGTGGAACACAGAGTATGATCAACCGTGTGATCGGGAGACGTGTTCCAATATGTCTCAGTTCTCGTCCCCTGGTACTCGGGTGCAACATTCCAGACGCTTTACTAACATCTCCCGACTTGGAGAGTCAGTGCCTTTAACCTCCTGTTTGGCCCAGTTTGCAATTTCTGCGGAAGATGAACAGGAATAGGGAGAACCAATGAGAGACTAGCTGGAGGTGTCTGGACGGGCAAATTTAACTCTCATTTCCCACCAGGAAGAGGAATTAACCAAAGGCTCAGCGTGCCGTGCCGGAACCAGATTAGGGCCTGAAGCAATCCTGCGGTATTGCGGCCAGCTCACAAGAAAGCGAGTTGAAGAAAGGAGCTCAGGGGCAATGTAATTCACAAACCTGCAGAGTTATAAATGACAGCTATCGTCCAAAAATATACTGAAGTAAGGCTGCCAAGAGGACTTGAAAGCGGGGCAGAATTGCAGGAAACCAATTTCAGGAGGTAGACTGGAATTGCATTGAAAGCATAGGAAAAGAGGCAGAATGTCCACAATGATGCACTTGGCCAAAAAGGGCGTATGCGTCTTTTCCTGAATATATTCAGGAAAAGACGCATACGCCCTTTTTGGCCAACCAAGCAAGCTTGCAAAGGAAATCTGCACTACAATGAAGTCTCACTTCCCCCCGGTCAAAAGGGCCATCTGAAAAAATTGTAAAATCCAGAAAGGCAGGACAGGCCATGGAGAACTGGGAGCCTTGTTATGCTGAATGGCGGGATGTAAATTGCCAACAGCCACTTGAGAGAAGTGTATGGTGTTTCCTGAAACATCTAAAAAACAAAGCAACAGAGCCTAGGGCACTTCCACTTATGGTCCTATAGCTTAGGGAAATTAAAATCAAAAAGACACAGCCACCCCAAAGTTTGGGACGGCTCTGTTTACAAGAACCTCGTTTACGGTACAAGTTCAATATCGCAGAAAGCGAAAAAAGGATAAAGAAGTTGTGGTACATACGTACAATACAATATCACTCAGGAATGAAATCTATGTCATCAGGCCCGTAGCAGCATAATGAGTGGATTCAGGTATGATGATTCTAACTGAAATAAGTCACACAGAAAAAGAAACATCATAAGATATCACTAATACACGGAATGTAAACTTGGCTACACAGGAACTGGATTACAAAACAGAACAGGTTCTCAAATTTAGAAAACCAATATGCTTGCTTAAGGGGAAAGGTCAGTTGGGGAGCTGCATAAAACCAGGGATTGAAATGAGCACAGATAAAGTTCCTTAAGCCAAATATGTAATAGACAAGAGCTACTCCTTGCTCAACGAAATGGACTCAACACCCCATATTAAACGCCTAAGAATGTACCTGACTAGTAAGTATCTTAAAACCTATAGATTGCTATGTCTCCAAAAGAGAATCAAGCGTGTGTACAGGGGCATAAAAGCAGCAGTGATAGGACTGGAGAGGTTCGGTGAGCAAATGAAGACCCTTTAAAGTCATATTGCATGGTTCTCATTCCACGGGTCTCAACTCTCCAGGTTTAAGGGATTCTTCCTTCAGCTAAAACATGCATGTGGAACCCAGAGTATGATCAACCGTGTGATCGGGAGACGTGTTCAAATATGTCTCAGTTTTCGTCCCCTGGTACTCGGGTGCAACATTCCAGATGCTTTACTAGCACTCTCCCGACTTGGAGAGTCAGTGCCTTTAACCTCCTGTTTGGCCCAGTTTGCAATTTCTGTGGAAGATGAACAGGAATAGGGAGAAACAATGAGAGACTAGCTGGAGGTGTCTGGACGGGCAAATTTAACTCTCATTTCCCACCAGGAAGAGGAATTAAGCAAAGGCTCAGCGTGCCGTGCCGGAACCAGATTAGGGCCTGAAGCAATCCTGCGGTGTTGCGGCCAGCTCACAAGAAAGCGAGTTGAAGAAAGGAGCTCAGGGGCACTGTAATTCACAAACCTGCAGAGTTATAAATGACAGCTATCGTCCAAAAATATACTGAAGTAAGGCTGCCAAGAGGACTTGAAAGCGGGGCAGAATTGCAGGAAACCGATTTCAGGAGGTAGACTGGAATTGCATTTAAAGCATAGGAAAAGAGGCAGAACGTCGACAATGATGCACTTCGCCAAAAAGTGCGTATGCGTTTATTCGTGAATATATTCAGGAAAAAACTCATACGCCCTTTTTGGCCAACCAAGCAAGCTTGCAAAGGAAATCTGCACTACAATGAAGTCTCACTTCCCCCCGGTCAAAAGGGCCATCTGAAAAAAGTGTAAAATCCAGAAAGTCAGGACAGGCCATGGAGAACTAGGAGCCTTGTTATGCTGATGGGCGGGATGTAAATTGCCAACAGCCACTCTGGATAAGTGTATGGTGTTTCCTGAAACATCTAAAAACAAAGCAACAGAGCCTAGGGCACTTCCACTTATGGTCCTATAGCTTAGGGAAATTAAAATCAAGAAGACACAGCCACCCCAAAGTTTGGGACGGCTCTGTTTACAAGAACCTCATTTACGGTACAAGTTCAATATCGCAGAAAGTGAAAAATGGATAAAGAAGTTGTGGTACTAACGTACAATGTAATATCACTCAGCAATGAAATCTATGTCATCAGGCCCGTAGCAGCATAATGAGTGGATTCAGGTATGATGATTCTAACTGAAATAAGTCACACAGAAAAAGAAACATCATAAGATATCACTAATACACGGAATGTAATCTTGGCTACACAGGAACTGAATTACAAAACAGAACAGTGTCTCAAATTTAGAAAACCAACTTATGCTTGCTTAAGGGGAAAGGTGAGTTGGGGTGCTGCATAAAACCAGAGATTGAAATGAGCACAGATAAAGTTCCTTAAGCCAAATATGGAATAGACAAGAGCTACTCCTTGCTCAACCAAATGGACTCAACACCCCATATTAAATGCCTAAGAATGTACCTGACTAGTAAGTATCTTACAACCTATGGATTACTATGGCTCTGAAAGAGAATCAAGCGTGTGTACAGGGGCATAACGGCAGCAGTGATAGGATTGGAGAGGTTCGGTGAGCAAATGAAGACCCTTTGAAGTCATATTGCATGGCACCCATTCCACGGGTCTCAACTCTCCAGGTTTAAGGGATTCTTCCTTCAGCTAAAACATGCATGTGGAACCCAGAGTATGATCAACCGTGTGATTGGGAGACGTGTTCAAATATGTCTCAGTTCTCGTCCCCTGGTACTCAGGTGCAATATTCCAGATGCTTTACTAACACTCTCCCGACTTGGAGAGTCAGTGTCTTTAACCTCCTGTTTGGCCCAGTTTGCAATTTCTGCGGAAGATGAACAGGAATAGGGAGAACCAATGAGAGACTAGCTGGAGGTGTCTGGACGGGCAAATTTAACTCTCATTTCCCACCAGGAAGAGGAATTAACCAAAGGCTCAGCGTGCCGTGCCGGAACCACATTAGGCCCTGAAGCAATCCTGTGGTGTTGCGGCCAGCTCACAAGAAAGCGAGTTGAAGAAAGGAGCTCAGGGGCACTGTAGTGCACAAACCTGCAGAGTTATAAATGACAGCTATCGTCGAAAAATATACTGAAGTAAGGCTGCCAAGAGGACTTGAAAGCGGGGCAGAATTGCAGGAAACCGATTTCAGGAGGTAGACTGGAATTGCATTTAAAGCATAGGAAAAGAGGCAGAACGTCGACAATGATGCACTTGGCCAAAAAGGGCGTATGCGTTTTTTCCTGAATATATTCAGAAAAAAACGCATACGCCCATTTTGGCCAACCAAGCAAGCTTGCAAAGGAAATCTGCAATACAATGAAGTCTCACTTCCCCCAAGTCAAAAGGGCCATCTGAAAAAAGTGTAAAATCCAGAAAGGCAGGACAGGCCATGGAGAACTGGGAGCCTTGTTATGCTGATGGGCGGGATGTAAATTGCCAACAGCCACTGGGGAGAAGTGTATGGTGTTTCCTGAAACATCTAAAAAACAAAGCAACAGAACCTAGGGCATTTCCACTTATGGTCCTATAGCTTAGGGAAATTAAAATCAAAAAGACACTGCCACCCCAAAGTTTGGGATGGCTCTGTTTACAAGAACCTCGTTTACGGTACAAGTTCAATATCGCAGAAAGTGAAAACTGGATAAAGAAGTTGTGGTACTTACGTACAATGCAATATCACTCAGCAATGAAATCTATGTCATCAGGCCCGTAGCAGCATAATGAGTGGATTCAGGTATGATGATTCTAACTGAAATAAGTCACACAGAAATAGAAATATCATAAGACATCACTAATACACGGAATGTAAACTTGGCTACACAGGAACTGGATTACAAAACAGAACAGGGTCTCAAATTTAGAAAACCAACTTATGCTTGCTTAAGGGGAAAGGTGAGTTGGGGTGCTACATAAAACCAGAGATTGAAATGAGCACAGATAAAGTTCCTTAAGCCAAATATGGAATAGACAAGAGCTACTCCTTGCTCAACCAAATGGACTCAACACCCCATATTAAACGCCTAAGAATGTACCTGACTAGTAAGTATCTTAAAACCTATGGATTGCTATGTCTCCGAAAGAGGATCAAGCGTGTGTACAGGGGCATAAACGCAGCAGTGATAGGATTGGAGAGGTTTGGTGAGCAAATGAAGACCCTTTGAAGTCATATTGCATGGTACCCATTCCACGGGTCTCAACTCTCCAGGTTTAAGGGATTCTTCCTTCAGCTAAAACATGCATGTGGAACCCAGAGTATGATCAACCGTGTGATTGGGAGACGTGTTCAAATATGTCTCCGTTTTCGTCCCCTGGTACTCGGGTGCAATATTCCAGATGCTTTACTAACACTCTCCCGACTTGGAGAGTCAGTGCCTTTAACCTCTTGTTTTGCCCAGTTTGCAATTTCTGCGGAAGATGAACAGGAATAGGGAGAACCAATGAGAGACTAGCTGGAGGTGTCTGGACGGGCAAATTTAACTCTCATTTCCCACCAGGAAGAGGAATTAACCAAAGGCTCAGCGTGCCGTGCCGGAACCAGATTAGGGTCTGAAGCAATCGTGCGGTGTTGCGGACAGCTCACAAGAAAGCGAGTTGAAGAAAGGAGCTCAGGGGCACTGTAATTCACAAACCTGCAGAGTTATAAATGACAGCTATCGTCCAAAAATATACTGAAGTAAGGCTGCCAAGAGGACTTGAAAGCGGGACAGAATAACAGGCAACCGATTTCAGGAGGTAGACTGGAATTGCATTTAAAGCATAGGAAAAGAGGCAGAACGTCGACAATGATGCACTTGGCCAAAAAGTGCGTATGCGTTTTTTCCTGAATATATTCAGGAAAAAACGCATACGCCATTTTTGGTCAAGCAAGCAAGCTTGCAAAGGAAATCTGCACTACAATGAAGTCTCACTTCCCCCCGGTAAAAAGGGCCATCTGAAAAAAGTGTAAAATCCAGAAAGGCAGGACAGGCCATGGAGAACTGGGAGCCTTGTTATGCTGATGGGCCGGATGTAAATTGCCAACAGCCACTCAGGAGAAATGTATGGTGTTTCCTGAAACATCTAAAAAACAAAGCAACAGAGCCTAGGGCACTTCCACATATGGTCCTATAGCTTAGGGAAATTAAAATCAAAAAGACACAGCCACCCCAAAGTTTGGTACGGCTCTGTTTACAAGAACCTCTTTTTCGGTACAAGTTCAATATCGCAGAAAGCGAAAAATGGATAAAGAAGTTGTGGTACTTACGTACAATGCAATATCACTCAGCAATGAAATCTATGTCATCAGGCCCTTAGCAGCAGAATGAGTGGATTCAGGTATGAAGATTCTAACTGAAATAAGTCACACAGAAAAAGAAACATCATAAGATATCACTAATACACGGAATGTAAACTTGGCTACACAGGAACTGGATTATAAAACAGAACACGGTCTCAAATTTAGAAAAATAACTTATGCTTGCTTAAGGGGAAAGGTGAGTTGGGGTGCTGCATAAAACCAGAGATTGAAATGAGCACAGATAAAGTTCCTTAAGCCAAATATGGAATAGACATGAGCTACTCCTTGCTCAACGAAATGGACTCAACACCCCATATTAAACGCCTAAGAATGTACCTGACTAGTAAGTATCTTAAAACCTATGGATTGCTATGTCTCCAAAAGAGAATCAAGCGTGTGTACAGGGGCATAAACGCAGCAGTGATAGGACTGGAGAAGTTTGGTGAGCAAATGAAGACCCTTTGAAATCATATTGCATGGTACCCATTCCACGGATCTCAACTCTCCAGGTTTAAGGGATTCTTCCTTCAGCTAAAACATGCATG
This sequence comes from Orcinus orca, assembly GCF_937001465.1. Lineage (NCBI taxonomy): Eukaryota > Metazoa > Chordata > Mammalia > Artiodactyla > Delphinidae > Orcinus > Orcinus orca. Next base: position 127,460 of record NW_026043850.1, on the reverse strand, counting down.
TGGAACCCAGAGTATGATCAACCGTGTGATCGGGAGACGTGTTCAAATATGTCTCAGTTTTTGACCACTGGTAGTCGGGTGCAACATTCCAGACGCTTTACTAACACTCTCCCGACTTGGAGCGTCAGTGCCTTTAAACTCCTGTTTGGCCCAGTTTGCAATTTCTGTGGAAGATGAACAGGAATAGGGAGAACCAATGAGAGACTAGCTGGAGGTGTCTGGACGGGCAAATTTAACTCTCATTTCCCACCAGGAAGAGGAATTAACCAAAGGCTCAGCGTGCCGTGCCGGAACCAGATTAGAGCCTGAAACAATCCTGCGGTGTTGCGGCCAGCTCACAAGAAAGCGAGTTGAAGAAAGGAGCTCAGGGGCACTGTAATTCACAAACCTGCAGAGTTATAAATGACAGCTATCGTCCAAAAATATACTGAAGTAAGGCTGCCAAGAGGACTTGAAAGCGGGGCAGAATTGCAGGAAACCGATTTCAGGAGGTAGACTGGAATTGCCTTTAAAGCATAGGAAAAGAGGCAGAACGTCGACAATGATGCACTTGGCCAAAAAGGGCGTATGCGTTTTTTCCTGAATATATTCAGGAAAAAACGCATACGCCCTTTTTGGCCAACCAAGCAAGCTTGCAAAGGAAATCTGCACTACAATGAAGTCTCACTTCCCCCCGGTCAAAAGGGCCATCTGAAAAAAGTGTAAAATCCAGAAAGGCAGGACGGGCCATGGAGAACTGGGAGCCTTGTTATGCTGATGGGCGGGATGTAAATTGCCAACAGCCACTCAGGAGAAATGTATGGTGTTTCCTGAAACATCTAAAAAGCAAAGCAACAGAGCCTAGGGCACTTCCACATATGGTCCTATAGCTTAGGGAAATTAAAATCAAAAAGACACAGCCACCCCAAAATTTGGTACGGCTCTGTTTACAAGAACCTCGTTTTCGGTACAAGTTCAATATCGCAGAAAGTGAAAAATGGATAAAGAAGTTGTGGTACTTACGTACAATGCAATATCACTCAGCAATGAAATCTATGTCATCAGGCCCTTAGCAGCAGAATGAGTGGATTCAGGTATGAAGATTCTAACTGAAATAAGTCACACAGAAAAAGAAACATCATAAGATATCACTAATACACGGAATGTAAACTTGGCTACACAGGAACTGGATTATAAAACAGAACACGGTCTCAAATTTAGAAAAATAACTTATGCTTGCTTAAGGGGAAAGGTGAGTTGGGGTGCTGCATAAAACCAGAGATTGAAATGAGCACAGATAAAGTTCCTTAAGCCAAATATGGAATAGACAAGAGCTACTCCTTGCTCAATGAAATGGTCTCAACACCCCACATTAAACGCCTAAGAATGTACCTGACTAGTAAGTATCTTAAAACCTATGGATTGCTATGTCTCTGAAAGAGAATCAAGCATGTGTACAGGGGCATAAACGCAGCAGTGATAGGATTGGAGAGGTTCGGTGAGCAAATGAAGACCCTTTGAAGACATATTGCATGGTACCCATTCCACGGGTCTCAACTCTCCAGGTTTAAGGGATTCTTCCTTCAGCTAAAACACGCATGTGGAACCCAGAGTATGATCAACCATGTGATCGGGAGACATGTTCCAATATGTCTCAGTTCTCGTCCCCTGGTACTTGGGTGCAACAATCCAGACGCTTTACTAACACTCTCCCGACTTGGAGAGTTAGTGCCTTTAACCTCCTGTTTGGCCCAGTTTGCAATTTCTGCGGAAGATGAACAGGAATAGGGAGAACCAATGAGAGACTAGCTGGAGGTGTCTGGACGGGCAAATTTAACTCTCATTTCCCACCAGGAAGAGGAATTAACCAAAGGCTCAGCGTGCCGTGCCGGAACCAGATTAGAGCCTGAAACAATCCTGCGGTGTTGCGGCCAGCTCACAAGAAAGCGAGTTGAAGAAAGGAGCTCAGGGGCACTGTAATTCACAAACCTGCAGAGTTATAAATGACAGCTATCGTCCAAAAATATACTGAAGTAAGGCTGCCAAGAGGACTTGAAAGCGGGGCAGAATTGCAGGAAACCGATTTCAGGAGGTAGACTGGAATTGCATTGAAAGCATAGGAAAAGAGGCAGAACGTCGACAATGATGCACTTGGCCAAAAAGGGCGTATGCGTTTTTTCCTGAATATATTCAGGAAAAAACGCATACGCCCTTTTTGGCCAACCAAGCAAGCTTGCAAAGGAAATCTGCACTACAATGAAGTCTCACTTCCCCCCGGTCAAAAGGGCCATCTGAAAAAAGTGTAAAATCCAGAAAGGCAGGACGGGCCATGGAGAACTGGGAGCCTTGTTATGCTGATGGGCGGGATGTAAATTGCCAACAGCCACTCAGGAGAAATGTATGGTGTTTCCTGAAACATCTAAAAAACAAAGCAACAGAGCCTAGGGCACTTCCACATATGGTCCTATAGCTTAGGGAAATTAAAATCAAAAAGACACAGCCACCCCAAAGTTTGGTACGGCTCTGTTTACAAGAACCTCGTTTTCGGTACAAGTTCAATATCGCAGAAAGCGAAAAATGGATAAAGAAGTTGTGGTACTTACGTACAATGCAATATCACTCAGCAATGAAATCTATGTCATCAGGCCCTTAGCAGCAGAATGAGTGGATTCAGGTATGAAGATTCTAACTGAAATAAGTCACACAGAAAAAGAAACATCATAAGATATCACTAATACACGGAATGTAAACTTGGCTACACAGGAACTGGATTATAAAACAGAACACGGTCTCAAATTTAGAAAAATAACTTATGCTTGCTTAAGGGGAAAGGTGAGTTGGGGTGCTGCATAAAACCAGAGATTGAAATGAGCACAGATAAAGTTCCTTAAGCCAAATATGGAATAGACAGGAGCTACTCCTTGCTCAATGAAATGGTCTCAACACCCCACATTAAACGCCTAAGAATGTACCTGACTAGTAAGTATCTTAAAACCTATGGATTGCTATGTCTCCGAAAGAGAATCAAGCATGTGTACAGGGGCATAAACGCAGCAGTGATAGTATTGGAGAGGTTCGGTGAGCAAATGAAGACCCTTTGAAGACATATTGCATGGTACCCATTCCATGGGTCTCAACTCTCCAGGTTTAAGGGATTCTTCCTTCAGCTAAAACATGCATGTGGAACCCAGAGTATGATCAACCGTGTGATCGGGAGACGTGTTCCAATATGTCTCAGTTCTCATCCCCTGGTACTCGGGTGCAACAATCCAGACGCTTTACTAACACTCTCCCGACTTGGAGAGTTAGTGCCTTTAACCTCCTGTTTGGCCCAGTTTGCAATTTCTGCGGAAGATGAACAGGTATAGGGAGAACCAATGAGACACTAGCTGGAGGTGTCTGGAAGGGCAAATTTCACTCTCATTTCCCACCAGGAAGAGGAATTAACCAAAGGCTCAGCGTGCCATGCCGGAACCAGATTAGGGCCTGAAGCAATCCTGCGGTGTTGCGGCCAGCTCACAAGAAAGCGAGTTCAATAAAGGAGCTCATGGGCATTGTAATTCACAAACCTGCAGAGTTATAAATGACAGCTATCGTCCAAAAATATACTGAAGTAAGGCTGCCAAGAGGACTTGAAAGCGGGGCAGAATTGCAGGAAACCTATTTCAGGAGGTAGACTGGAATTACCTTTAAAGCATAGGAAAAGAGGCAGAACGTCGACAATGATGCACTTGGCCAAAAAGGGCGTATGCGTTTTTTCCTGAATATATTCAGGAAAAAACGCATACGCCCTTTTTGGCCAACCAAGCAAGCTTGCAAAGGAAATCTGCACTACAATGAAGTCTCACTTTCCCCCAGTCAAAAGGGCCATCTGAAAAAAGTGTAAAATCCAGAAAGGCAGGACAGGCCATGGAGAAATGGGAGCCTTGTTATGCTGAAGGGCGGGATGTAAATTGCCAACAGCCACTTGGGAGAAGTGTATGGTGTTTCCTGAAACATCTAAAAAAAAAGCAACAGACCCTAGGGCACTTCCACTTATGGTCCTGTAGCTTAGGAAAATTAAAATCAAAAAGACACAGCGACCCCAAAATTTGGGACGGCTCTATTTACAAGAACCTCGTTTACGGTACAAGTTCAATATCGCAGAAAGCGAAAAATGCATAAAGAACTTGTGGTAATTACGTTCAATGCAATATCACGCAGCAATGAAATCTATGTTCAGGCCCGTAGCAGCATAATGAGTGGATTCAGGTATGATGATTCTAACTGAAATAAGTCACACAGAAAAAGAAACATCATAAGATATCACTAATACATGGAATGTAAACTTGTCTACACAGGAACTGAATTACAAAACAGAACAGGGTCTCAAATTTAAAAAAACCAACTTATGCTTGCTTAATGGGAAATGTGAGTTGGGGTGCTGCATAAAACCAGAGATTGAAATGAGCACAGATAAAGTTCCTTAAGCCAAATATGGAATAGACAAGAGCTACTCCTTGCTAAACGAAATGGACTCAACACGCCATATTAAACGCCTAAGAATGTACCTGACTAATAAGTATCTTAAATCCTATGGATTGCTATGTCTCCGAAAGAGAATCAAGCATGTGTACAGGGGCATAAACGCAGCAGTGATAGGATTGGACAGGTTCGGTGAGCAAATGAAGACCCTTTGAAGTCATATTGCATGGTACCCATTCCACGGGTCTCAAATCTCCAGGTTTAAGGGATTCTTCCTTCAGCTAAAACATGCATGTGGAACCCAGAGTATGATCAACCGTGTGATCGGGAGACGTGTTCAAATATGTCTCAGTTCTCATCCCCTGGTACTCGGGTGCAACAATCCAGACGCTTTACTAACACTCTCCCGACTTGGAGAGTTAGTGCCTTTAACCTCCTCTTTGGCCCAGTTTGCAATTTCTGCGGAAGATGAACAGGTATAGGGAGAACAAATGAGACACTAGCTGGAGGTGTCTGGAAGGGCAAATTTCACTCTCATTTCCCACCAGGAAGAGGAATTAACCAAAGGCTCAGCGTGCCATGCCGGAACCAGATTAGGGCCTGAAGCAATCCTGCGGTGTTGCGGCCAGCTCACAAGAAAGCGAGTTCAATAAAGGAGCTCAGGGGCATTGTAATTCACAAACCTGCAGAGTTATAAATGACAGCTATCGTCCAAAAATATACTGAAGTAAGGCTGCCAAGAGGACTTGAAAGCGGGGCAGAATTGCAGGAAACCGATTTCAGGAGGTAGACTGGAATTGCCTTTAAAGCATAGGAAAAGAGGCAGAACGTCGACAATGATGCACTTGGCCAACAAGGGCGTATGCGTTTTTTCCTGAATATATTCAGGAAAAAACGCATACGCCCTTTTTGGCCAACCAAGCAAGCTTGCAAAGGAAATCTGCACTACAATGAAGTCTCACTTTCCCCCAGTCAAAAGGGCCATCTGAAAAAAGTGTAAAATCCAGAAAGGCAGGACAGGCCATGGAGAAATGGGAGCCTTGTTATGCTGAAGGGCGGGATGTAAATTGCCAACAGCCACTTGGGAGAAGTGTATGGTGTTTCCTGAAACATCTAAAAAAAAAGCAACAGAGCCTAGGGCACTTCCACTTATGGTCCTGTAGCTTAGGAAAATTAAAATCAAAAAGACACAGCGACCCCAAAATTTAGGACGGCTCTATTTACAAGAACCTCGTTTACGGTACAAGTTCAATATCGCAGAAAGTGAAAAATGGATAAAGAACTTGTGGTAATTACGTTCAATGCAATATCACTCAGCAATGAAATCTATGTTCAGGCCCGTAGCAGCATAGTGAGTGGATTCAGGTATGATGATTCTAACTGAAATAAGTCACACAGAAAAAGAAACATCATAAGATATCACTAATACACGGAATATAAACTTGGCTACAGAGGAACTGAATTACAAAACAGAACAGGGTCTCAAATTTAGAAAACCAACTTAGGCTTGCTTAAGGGGAAAGGTGAGTTGGGGTGCTGCATAAAACCAGAGATTGAAATGAGCACAGATAAAGTTCCTTAAGCCAAATATGTAATAGTCAAGAGCTACTCCTTGCTGAACGAAATGGACTCAACACCCCATATTAAACGCCTAAGTATGTACCTGACTAGTAAGTATCTTAAAACCTATGGATTGCTATGTCTCCGAAAGAGAATCAAGCATGTGTATAGGGGCATAAACACAGCAGTGATAGGACTGGAGAGGTTCGGTGAGCAAATGAAGACCCTTTGAAGTCATATTGCATGGTACCCATTCCACGGCTCTCAACTCTCCAGGTTTAAGGGATTCTTCCTGCAGCTAAAACATGCATGTGGAACCCAGAGTATGATCAACCATGTGATCGGGAGACGTATTCAAATATGTCTCAGTTTTCGTCCCCTGGTACTAGGGTGCAATATTCCAGACGCTTTACTAACACTCTCCCGACTTGGAGAGTCAGTGCCTTTAACCTCCTGTTTGGCCCAGTTTGCAATTTCTGCGGAAGATGAACAGGAATAGGGAGAACCAATGAGAGACTAGCTGGAGGTGTCTGGACGGGCAAATTTAACTCTCATTTCCCACCAGGAAGAGGAATTAAGCAAAGGCTCAGCGTGCCATGCCGGAACCAGATTAGGGCCTGAAGCAATCCTGCGGTGTTGCGGCCAGCTCACAAGAAAGCGAGTTGAAGAAAGGAGCTCAGGGGCACTGTAATTCACAAACCTGCAGAGTTATAAATGACAGTTATCGTCCAAAAATATACTGAAGTAAGGCTGCCAAGAGGACTTGAAAGCGGGGCAGAATTGCAGGAAACCGATTTCAGGAGGTAGACTGGAATTGCATTCAAACCATAGGAAAAGAGGCAGAACGTCCACAATGATGCCCTTGGCCAAAAAGGGCGTATGCGTTTTTTCCTCAATATATTCAGGAAAAAACGCATACGCCCTTTTTGGCCAACCAAGCAATCTTGCAAAGGAAATCTGCACTACAATGAAGTCTCACTTCCCACCGGTCAAAACGGCCATCTGAAAAAAGTGTAAAATCCAGAAAGGCAGGACAGGCCATGGAGAACTGGGAGCCTTGTTATGCTGAAGGGCGGGATGTAAATTGCCAACAGCCACTCGGGAGAAGTGTATGGTGTTTCCTGAAACATCTAAAAAACAGAGCAACAGAGCCTAGGGCACTTCCAATTATGGTCCTATAGCTTAGGGAAATTAAAATAAAAAAGACACAGCCACGCCAAAGTTTGGGACGGCTCTGTTTACAAGAACCTCATTTACAGTACAAGTTCAATATCGCAGAAAGTGAAAAATGGATAAAGAAATTGGGGTACTTACGTACAATGCAATATCACTCAGCAATGAAATCTATGTCATCAGGCCCGTAGCAGCATAAGGAGTGGATTCAGGTATGATGATTCTAACTGAAATAAGTCACACAGAAAAAGAAACATCATAAGATATCACTAACACACGGAATATAAACTTGGCTACAGAGGAACTGGATTACAAAACAGAACAGGGTCTCAAATTTAGAAAACCAACATGCTTGCTTAAGGGGAAAGGTGAGTTGGGGTGCTGCATAAAACCAGAGATTGAAATGAGCACAGATAAAGTTCCTTAAGCCAAATATGGAATAGACAAGAGCTAATCCTTGCTCAACGAAATGGACTCAACACCCTATATTAAACGCCTAAGAATGTACCCGACTAGTAAGTATCTTAAAACATATGGATTGCTATGTCTCCGAAAGAGAATCAAGCATGTGTACAGGGGCATAAACGCAGCAGTGATAGGATTGGAGAGCTTTGGTGAGCAAATGAAGACCCTTTGAAGTCATATTGCATGGTACCCATTCCACAGGTCTCAACTCTCCAGGTTTAAGGGATTCTTCCTTCAGCTAAAACATGCATGTGGAACCCAGAGTATGATCAACCGTGTGATCGGGAGACGTGTTCAAATATGTCTCAGTTCTCGTCCCCTGGTACTCGGGTGCAATATTCCAGATGCTTTACTAACAATCTCCCAACTTGGAGAGTCAGTGCCTTTAACCTCCTGTTTGGCCCAGTTTGCAATTTCTGCGGAAGATGAACAGGAATAGGGAGAACCAATGAGAGACTAGCTGGAGGTGTCTGGACGGGCAAATTTAACTCTCATTTCCCACCAGGAAGAGGAATTAACCAAAGGCTCAGCGTGCCGTGTTGGAACCAGATTAGGGCCTGAAGCAATCCTGCGGTGTTGTGGCCAGCTCACAAGAAAGCGAGTTGAAGAAAGGAGCTTGGGACCCTGTAATTCACAAACCTGCAGAGTTATAAATGACACCTATCGTCCAAAAATATACTGAAGTAAGGCTGCCAAGAGGACTTGAATGCAGGGAAGAATTGCAGGCAACCGATTTCAGGAGGTAGACTGGAATTGCATTGAAAGCATAGGAAAAGAGGCAGAACGTCCACAATGATGCACTTGGCCAAAAAGGGCGTATGCGTTTTTTCCTGAATATATTCAGGAAAAAACGCATACGCCCTTTTTGGCCAACCAAGCAAGCTTGCAAAGGAAATCTGCACTACAATGAAGTCTCACTTCCCCCCGGTCAAAAGGGGCATCTGAAAAAAGTGTAAAATCCAGAAAGGCAGGACAGGCCATGGAGAACTGGGAGCCTTGTTATGCTGATGGGCGGGATGTAAATTGCCAACAGCCACTCAGGAGAAGTGTATGGTGTTTCCTGAAACATCTAAAAAACAAAGCAACAGAGCCTAGGGCACTTCCACTTATGGTCCTATAGCTTAGGGAAATTAAAATCAAAAAGACACAGCCACCCCAAAGTTTGGGACAGCTCTGTTTACAAGAACCTCGCTTACGGTACAAATTCAATATCGCAGAAAGCGAAAAATGGATAAAGAAGTTGTGGTACTTACGTACAATGCAATATCACTCAGTAATGAAATCTATGTCATCAGGCCCGTAGCAGCAAAATGAGTGGATTCAGGTATGATGATTCTAACTGAAATAAGTCACACAGAAAAAGAAACATAATAAGATATCACTAATACACGGAATGTAAACTTGGCTACACAGGAACTGGATTACAACCAGAACAGTGTTTCAAATGTAGAAAACCAACTTATGCTTGCTTAAGGGGAAAGGTGAGTTGGGGTGCTGCATAAAACCTGAGATTGAAATGAGCACAGATAAACATCCTTAAGCCAAATATGGAATAGACAAGAGCTACTCCTTGCTCAAGCAAATGGATTCAACACCCCATATTAAATGCCTAAGAATGTACCTGACGAGTAAGTATCTTAAAACCTGTGGATTGCTATGTCTCCGAAAGAGAATCAAGCGTGTGTACAGGGGCATAAACGCAGCAGTGATAGGATTGGAGAGGTTCAGTGAGCAAATGAAGACCCTTTGAAGTCATATTGCATGGTACCCATTCCACGGGTCTCAACTCTCCAGGTTTAAGGGATTCTTCCTTCAGCTAAAACATGCATGTGGAACCCAGAGTATGATCAATCGTGTGATCGGGAGACGTGTTCCAATATGTCTCAGTTCTCGTCCCCTGGTACTCGGGTGCAACATTCCAGACGCTTTACTAACACTCTCCCGACTTGGAGAGTCAGTGCCTTTAACCTCCTGTTTGGCCCAGTTTGCAATTTCTGCGGAAGATGAACAGGAATAGGGAGAACCAATGAGAGACTAGCTAGAGGTGACTGGACGGGCAAATTTAACTCTCATTTCCCACCAGGAAGAGGAATTAACCAAAGGCTCAGCGTGCCGTGCCGGAACCAGATTAGGGCCGGAAACAATCCTGCGGTGTTGCGGCCAGCTCACAAGAAAGCGAGTTGAAGAAAGGAGCTCAGGGGCACTGTAATTGACAAACCTGCAGAGTTATAAATGACAGCTATCGTCCAAAAATATACTGAAGTAAGGCTGCCAAGAGGACTTGAAAGCGGGGCAGAATTGCAGGAAACCGATTTCAGGAGGTAGACTGGAATTGCATTTAAAGCATAGGAAAAGAGGCAGAACGTCGACAATTATGCACTTGCCCAAAAAGGGCGTATGCGATTTTTCCTGAATATATTCAGGAAAAAACGCATACGCGCTTTTTGGCCAACCAAGCAAGCTTGCAAAGGAAATCTGCACTAAAATGAAGTCACACTTCCCCCCGGTCAAAAGGGACATCTGAAAAAAGTGTAAAATCCAGAAAGGCATGAGAGGCCATGGAGAACTGGGAGCCTTGTTATGCTGATGGGCGGGATGGAAATTGCCAACAGTCACTCGGAAGAAGTGTATGGTGTTTCCTGAAACATCTAAAAAACAAAGCAACAGAGCCTAGGGCACTTCCACTTATGGTCCTATAGCTTAGGGAAATTAAAATCAAAAAGACACAGCCACCCCAAAGTTTGGGACAGCTCTGTTTACAAGAACCTCGCTTACGGTACAAGTTCAATATCGCAGAAAGCGAAAAATGGATAAAGAAGTTGTGGTTCTTACGTACAATGCAATATCACTCAGCAATGAAATCTATGTCATCAGTCCCGTAGCAGCATAATGAGTGGATTCAGGTATGATGATTCTAACTGAAATAAGTCACACAGAAAAAGAAGCATCATAAGATATCACTAATACACGGAATGTAAACTTGGCTACACAGGAACTGGATTACAACCAGAACAGTGTTTCAAATGTAGAAAACCAACTTATGCTTGCTTAAGGGGAAAGGTGAGTTGGGGTGCTGCATAAAACCAGAGATTGAAATGAGCACAGATAAAGTTCCTTAAGCCAAATATGTAATAGACAAGTGCTACTCCTTGCTCAACGAAATGGACTCAACACCCCATATTAAACGCCTAAGAATGTACCTGACTAGTAAGTATCTTAAAACCTATGGATTGCTATGTCTCCGAAAGAGAATCAAGCGTGTGTACAGGGGCTTAAAAGCAGCAGTGATAAGATTGGAGAGGTTCGGTGAGCAAATGAAGACCCTTTGAAGTCATATTGCATGGTACCCATTCCACGGGTCTCAACTTTCCAGGTTTAAGGGATTCTTCCTTCAGCTAAAACATGCATGTGGAACCCAGAGTATGATCAACTGTGTGATTGGGAGACGTGTTCCAATATGTCTCAGTTCTCGTCCCCTGGTACTCGGGTGCAACATTCCAGACGCTTTACTAACACTCTCCTGACTTGGAGAGTCAGTGCCTTTAACCTCCTGTTTGGCCCAGTTTGCAATTTCTGCGGAAGATGAACAGGAATAGGGAGAACCAATTAGAGACTAGCTGGAGGTGTCTGGACGGGCAAATTTAACTCTCATTTCCCACCAGGAAGAGGAATTAACCAAAGGCTCAGCGTGCCGTGCCGGAGCCATATTAGGGCCTGAAGCAATCGTGCGGTGTTGCGGCCAGCTCAGAAGAAAGCGAGTTGAAGAAAGGAGCTCAGGGGCACTGTAATTCACAAACCTGCAGAATTATAAATCACAGCTGTCGTCCAAAAATATACTGAAGTAAGGCTGCCAAGAGGACTTGAAAGCGGGGCAGAATTGCAGGAAAACGATTTCAGGAGGTACACTGGAATTGCATTGAAAGCATAGGAAAAGAGGCAGAACGTCGACAATGATGCACTTGGCCAAAAAGGGCGTATGCGTTTTTTTCTGAATATATTCAGGAAAAAACGCATACGCCCTTTTTGGCCAACCAAGCAAGCTTGCAAAGGAAATCTGCACTACAATGAAGTCTCACTTCCCCAGGTCAAAAGGGCCATCTGAACAAAGTGTAAAATCCAGAAAGGCAGGACAGGCCATGGAGAACTGGGAGCCTTGTTATGCTGATGGGCGGGATGTAAATTGCCAACAGCCACTTGGGAGAAGTGTATGGTGTTTCCTGAAACATCTAAAAAACAAAGCAACAGAGCCTAGGGCACTTCCACTTATGGTCCTATAGCTTAGGGAAATTAAAATCAAAAAGACACAGCCACCCCAAAGTTTGGGACAGCTCTGTTTACAAGAAACTCGTTTACGGTACAAGTTCAATGTCGCAGAAAGCGAAAAATGGATAAAGAAGTTTTGGTACTTACGTACAATGCAATATCACTCAGCAATGAAATCTATGTCATCAGGCCTGTAGCAGCATAATGAGTGGATTCAGATATGATGATTCTAACTGTAATAAATCACACAGAAAATGAAATATCATAAGATATCACCAATACACGGAATGTAAACTTGGCTACACAGGAAGTGGATTCCAAAACAGAACAGGGTCTCAAATTTAGAAAACCAACTTATGCTTGCTTAAGGGGAAAGGTGAGTTGGGGTGCTGCATAAAACCAGAGATTGAAATGAGCACAGATAAAGTTCCTTAAGCCAAATATGTAATAGACAAGAGCTACTCCTTGCTCAACGAAATGGACTCAACACCCCATTTAAATGCCTAAGAATGTACCTGACTAGTAAGTATCTTAAAACCTATGGATTGTTATGTCTCCGAAAGAGAATCAAGCATGAGTACAGGGGCATAAACGCAGCAGTGATAGGATTGCAGAGGTTCAGTGAGGAAATGAAGACCCTTTGAAGTTATATTGCATGGTACCCATTCCACGGGTTCAACTCTCCAGGTTTAAGGGATTCTTCCTTCAGCTAAAACATGCATGTGGAACCCAGAGTATGATCAACCATGGGATCAGGAGACGTGTTCCAATATGTCTCAGTTTTCATCCCCTGGTACTCGGGTGCAACATTCCAGACGCTTTACTAACACTCTCCCGACTTGGATAGTCAGTGCCTTTAACCTCCTGTTTGGCCCAGTTTGCAATTTCCACGGAAGATGAACAGCAATAGGGAGAACCAATGAGAGAGTAGCTGGAGGTGTGTGGACGGGCAAATTTAACTCTCATTTCCCACCAGGAAGAGGAATTAACCAAAGGCTCAGCATGCCGTGCCAGAACCAGATTAGGGCCTGAAGCAATCCTGTGGTGTTGCGGCCAGCTCACAAGAAAGCGAGTTGAAGAAAGGAGCTCAGGGGCACTGTAATTCACAAACCTGCAGAGTTATAAATGACAGCTATCGTCCAAAAATATACTGAAGTAAGGCTGCCAAGAGGACTTGAAAGCGGGGCAGAATTGCAGGAAACCTATTTCAGGAGGTAGACTGGAATTGCCTTTAAAGCATAGGAAGAGAGGCAGAACGTCGACAATGATGCACTTGGCCAAAAAGGGCGTATGCGTTTTTTCCTGAATATATTCAGGAAAAAACGCATACGCCCTTTTTGGCCAACCAAGCAAGCTTGCAAAGGAAATCTGCACTACAATGAAGTCTCACTTTCCCCCGGTCAAAAGGGCCATCTGAAAAAAGTGTAAAATCCAGAAAGGCAGGACAGGCCATGGAGAACTGGGAGCCTTGTTATGCTGAAGGGCGGGATGTAAATTGCCAACAGCCACTTGGGAGAAGTGTATGGTGTTTCCTGAAACATCTAAAAAACAAAGCAACAGAGCCTAGGGCACTTCCACTTATGGTCCTATAGCTTAGGAAAATTAAAATCAAAAAGACACAGCGACCCCAAAATTTGGGACGGCTCTATTTACAAGAACCTCGTTTACGGTACAAGTTCAATATCGCAGAAAGCGAAAAATGCATAAAGAACTTGTGGTAATTACGTTCAATGCAATATCACGCAGCAATGAAATCTATGTTCAGGCCCGTAGCAGCATAATGAGTGGATTCAGGTATGATGATTCTAACTGAAATAAGTCACACAGAAAAAGAAACATCATAAGATATCACTAATACATGGAATGTAAACTTGTCTACACAGGAACTGAATTACAAAACAGAACAGGGTCTCAAATTTAAAAAAACCAACTTATGCTTGCTTAATGGGAAATGTGAGTTGGGGTGCTGCATAAAACCAGAGATTGAAATGAGCACAGATAAAGTTCCTTAAGCCAAATATGGAATAGACAAGAGCTACTCCTTGCTAAACGCAATGGACTCAACACCCCATATTAAACGCCTAAGAATGTACCTGACTAATAAGTATCTTAAATCCTATGGATTGCTATGTCTCCGAAAGAGAATCAAGCATGTGTACAGGGGCATAAACGCAGCAGTGATAGGATTGGACAGGTTCGGTAGCAAATGAAGACCCTTTGAAGTCATATTGCATGGTACCCATTCCACGGGTCTCAAATCTCCAGGTTTAAGGGATTCTTCCTTCAGCTAAAACATGCATGTGGAACCCAGAGTATGATCAACCGTGTGATCGGGAGACGTGTTCAAATATGTCTCAGTTCTCATCCCCTGGTACTCGGGTGCAACAATCCAGACGCTTTACTAACACTCTCCCGACTTGGAGAGTTAGTGCCTTTAACCTCCTCTTTGGCCCAGTTTGCAATTTCTGCGGAAGATGAACAGGTATAGGGAGAACAAATGAGACACTAGCTGGAGGTGTCTGGAAGGGCAAATTTCACTCTCATTTCCCACCAGGAAGAGGAATTAACCAAAGGCTCAGCGTGCCATGCCAGAACCAGATTAGGGCCTGAAGCAATCCTGCGGTGTTGCGGCCAGCTCACAAGAAAGCGAGTTCAATAAAGGAGCTCAGGGGCATTGTAATTCACAAACCTGCAGAGTTATAAATGACAGCTATCGTCCAAAAATATACTGAAGTAAGGCTGCCAAGAGGACTTGAAAGCGGGGCAGAATTGCAGGAAACCGATTTCAGGAGGTAGACTGGAATTGCCTTTAAAGCATAGGAAAAGAGGCAGAACGTCGACAATGATGCACTTGGCCAAAAAGGGCGTATGCGTTTTTTCCTGAATATATTCAGGAAAAAACGCATACGCCCTTTTTGGCCAACCAAGCAAGCTTGCAAAGGAAATCTGCACTACAATGAAGTCTCACTTCCCCCCGGTCAAAAGGGCCATCTGAAAAAAGTGTAAAATCCAGAAAGGCAGGACAGGCCATGGAGAACTGGGAACCTTGTTATGCTGAAGGGCGGGATGTAAATTGCCAACAGCCACTCGGGAGAAGTGTATGGTGATTCCTGAAACATCTATAAAACAAAGCAACAGAGCCTAGGGCACTTCCACTTATGGTCCTATAGCTTAGGGAAATTAAAATCAAAAAGACACAGCCACTCCAAAGTTTGGGACAGCTCTGTTTACAGGAACTTCGTTTACGGTACAAGTTCAATATCGCAGAAAGTGAAAAATGGATAAAGAAGTTGTGGTACTTACGTACAATGCAATATCACTCAGCAATGACATCTATCTCATCAGGCCCGTAGCAGCATAATGAGTGGATACAGGTATGATGATTCTAACTGAAATAAGTCACACAGAAAAAGAAACATCATAAGATATCACTAATACACGGAATATAAACTTGGCTACAGAGGAACTGAATTACAAAACAGAACAGGGTCTCAAATTTAGAAAACCAACTTAGGCTTGCTTAAGGGGAAAGGTGAGTTGGGGTGCTGCATAAAACCAGAGATTGAAATGAGCACAGATAAAGTTCCTTAAGCCAAATATGTAATAGTCAAGAGCTACTCCTTGCTGAACGAAATGGACTCAACACCCCATATTAAACGCCTAAGTATGTACCTGACTAGTAAGTATCTTAAAACCTATGGATTGCTATGTCTCCGAAAGAGAATCAAACATGTCTATAGGGGCATAAACGCAGCAGTGATAGGATTGGAGAGGTTCGGTGAGCAAATGAAGACCCTTTGAAGTCATATTGCATGGTACCAATTCCACGGATCTCAACTCTCCAGGTTTAAGGGATTCTTCCTTCAGCTAAAACATGCATGTGGAACCCAGAGTATGATCAACCTTGTGATTGGGAGACGTGTTAAAATATGTCTCAGTTCTCGTCCCCTGGTACTCGGGTGCATCATTCCAGACTCTTTAGGGAGAACCAATGAGAGACTAGCTGGAGGTGTCTGGACGGGCAAATTTAACTCTCATTTCCCACCAGGAAGAGGAATTAACCAAAGGCTCAGCGTGCCGTGCCGGAACCAGATTAGGGCCTGAAGCAATCCTGCGGTGTTGCGGCCAGCTCACAAGAAAGCGAGCTGAAGAAAGGAGCTCAGGGGCGCTGTAATTCACAAACCTGCAGAGTTATAAATGACAGCTATCATCCAAAAGTATACTGAAGTAAGGCTGCCAAGAGGACTTGAAAGTGGGGCAGAATTGCAGGAAACCGATTTCAGGAGGTATACAGGAATTGCATTTAAAGCATAAGAAAATAGGCAAAACGTGGACAGTGATGCACTTGGCCAATTCAGGAAAAAACGCATACGCCCTTTTTGGCCAACCAAGCAAGCTTGCAAAGGAAATCTGCACTACAATGAAGTCTCACTTCCCCCCGGTCAAAACGGCCATCTGAAAAAAGTGTAAAATCCAGAAAGGCAGGAAAGGCCAGGGAGAACTGGGAGCCTTGTTATGCTGATGGGCGGGATGTAAATTGCCAACAGCCACTGGGGCGAAGTGTATGGTGTTTCCTGAAACATCTAAAAAACAAAGCAACAGAGCCTAGGGCACTTCCACTTATGGTCCTATAGCTTTGGGAAATTAAAGTCAAAAAGACACAGCTACCCCAAAGTTTGGGACGGCTCTGTTTACAAGAACTTCGTTTACGGTACATGTTCAATATTGCAGAAAGTGAAAAATGGATAAAGAAGTTCTGGTACTTACGTACAATGCAATATCACTCAGCAATGACATCTATCTCATCAGGCCCGTAGCAGCATAATGAGTGATACAGGTGTGATGATTCTAACTGAAATAAGTCACACAGAAAAAGAAACATCATAAGATATCACTAATACACCTAATATAAACTTGGCTACAAAGGAACTGAATTACAAAACAGAACAGGGTCTTAAATTTAGAAAACCAACTTATGCTTGCTTAAGGGGAAAGGTGAGTTGGGGTGCTGCATAAAACCAGAGATTGAAATGAGCACAGATAAAGTTCCTTAAGCCAAATATGGAATAGTCAAGAGCTACTCCTTGCTGAACGAAATGTACTCAACACCCCATATTAAACGCCTAAGTATGTACCTGACTAGTAAGTATCTTAAAACCTATGGATTGCTATGTCTCCGAAAGAGAATCAAGCATGTGTTCAGGGGCATAAACGCAGCAGTGATAGGATTGGAGAGGTTCAGTGAGCAAATGAAGACCCTTTGAAGTCATATTGCATGGTACCCATTCCACGGGTCTCAACTCTCCAGGTTTAAGGGATTCTTCCTTCAGCTAAAACATGCATGTGGAACCCAGAGTATGATCAACCGTGTGATCGGGAGACGTGTTCAAATATGTCTCAGTTTTCGTCCCCTGGTACTCGGGTGCAACATTCCAGATGCTTTACTAACACTCTCCCGACTTGGAGAGTCAGTGCCTTTAACCTCCTGTTTGGCCCAGTTTGCAATTTCTGCGAAAGATGAACAGGAATAGGGAGAACCAATGAGAGACTAGCTGGAGGTGTCTGGACGGGCAAATTTAACTCTCATTTCCCACCAGGAAGAGGAATTAACCAAAGGCTCGGCGTGCCGTGCCGGAACCAGATTAGGGCCTGAAGCAATCCTGCGGTGTTGCGGCCAGCTCACAGGAAAGCAAGTTGAAGAAAGAAGCTCAGGGGCACTGTAATTCACAAACCTGCAGAGTTATAAATGACAGCTATCGTCCAAAAATATACTGAAGTAAGGCTGCCAAGAGGACTGGAAAGCGGGGCAGAATTGAAGGCAACAGATTTCAGGAGGTAGACTGGAATAGCATTGAAAGCATAGGAAAAGAGGCAGAATGTCCACAATGATGCACTTGGCCAAAAAGGACGTATGCGTTTTTCCCTGAACATATTCAGGAAAAAACGCATACGCCCTTTTTGGCCAACCAAGCAAGCTTGCAAAGGAAATCTGCACTACAATGAAGTCTCACTTCCCCTGGTCAAAAGGGCCATCTGAAAAAGGTGTAAAATCCAGAAAGGCAGGACAGGCCATGGAGAACTGGGAGCCTTGTTATGCTGATGGGCGGGATGTAAATTGCCAACAGCCACTCCGGAGAAGTGTATGGTGTTTCCTGAAACATCTGAAAAACAAAGCAACAGAGCCTAGGGCACTTCCACTTATGGTCCTATAGCTTAGGGAAATTAAAATCAAAAAGACACAGCCACCCCAAAGTTTGGGACGGCTCTGTTTACAAGAACCTCGTTTACGGTACAAGTTCAATATCGCAGAAAGTGAAAAATGGATAAAGACTTTGTGGTACTTACGTACAATGCAATATCACTCAGCAATGAAATCTATGTCATCAGGCCTGTAGCAGAAAATGAGTGGATGCAGGTATGATGATTCTAACTGAAATAAGTCTCACAGAAAAAGAAACATCATAAGATATCACTAATACACGGAATGTAAACTTGGCTACACAGGAACTGAATTACAAAACAGAACAGTGTCTCAAATTTAGAAAACCAACTTATGCTTGCTTAAGGGGAAAGGTGAGTTGGGGTGCTGCATAAAACCAGAGATTGAAATGAGCACAGATAAAGTTCCTTAAGCCAAATATGTAATAGACAAGAGCTACTCCTTGCTCAATGAAATGGACTCAACACCCCATATTAAATGCCTAAGAATGAACCTGACTAGTAAGTATCTTAAAACCTATGGATAGCTATGTCTCCGAAAGTGAATCAAGCGTGTGTACAGGGGCATAAACGCAGCAGTGATAGGACTGGAGAGGTTCGGTGAGCAAATGAAGACCCTTTGAAGTCATATTGCATGGTACCCATTCCACGGGTCTCAATTCTCCAGGTTTAAGGGATTCTTCCTTCAGCTAAAACATGCATGTGGAACCCAGAGTATGATCAACCGTGTGATCGGTAGACATGTTCAAATATGTCTCAGTTCCCGTCCCCTGGTACTTGGGTGCAACAATCCAGACGCTTTACTAACACTCTCCCGACTTGGAGAGTCAGTGCCTTTAACCTCCTGTTTGGCCCAGTTTGCAATTTCTGCAGAAGATGAACAGGAATAGGGAGAACCAATAAGAGACTAGCTGGAGGTGACTGGACAGGCAAATTTAACTCTCATTTCCCACCAGGAAGTGGAATTAACCAAGGGCTCAGCGTGCCGTGCCGCAACCAGATTAGGGCCTGAAGCAATCCTGCGGTGTTGCCGCCAGCTCACAAGAAAGCGAGTTGAAGAAAGGAGCTCAGGGGCACTGTAATTCACAAACCTGCAGAGTTATAAATGACAGCTATCGTCCAAAAATATACTGAAGTAAGGCTGCCAAGAGGACTTGAAAGTGGGGCAGAATTGCAAGAAACCGATTTCAGGAGGTAGACTGGAATTGCATTGAAAGCATAGGAAAAGAGGCAGAACGTCGACAATGATGCACTTGGCCAAAAAGGGCGTATGCGTTTTTTCCTGAATATATTCAGGAAAAAACGCATACGCCCTTTTTGGCCAACCAAGCAAGCTTGCAAAGGAAATCTGCACTACAATGAAGTCTCACTTCCCCCGAGTCAAAAGGGCCATCTGAAAAAAGTGTAAAATCCAGAAAGGCAGGACAGGCCAGGGAGAACTGGGAGCCTTGTTATGCTGAAGGGCGGGATGTAAATTGCCAACAGCCACTCGGGAGAAGTGTATGGTGTTTCCTGAAACATCTAAAAAACAAAGCAACAGAGCCTAGGGCACTTCCACTTATGGTCCTATAGCTTAGGGAAATTAAAATCAAAAAGACACAGCCACCCCAAAGTTTGGGACAGCTCTGTTTACAAGAACCTCGCTTACGGTACAAGTTCAATATCACAGAAAGCGAAAAATGGATAAAGAAGTTGTGGTTCTTACGTACAATGCAATATCACTCAGCAATGAAATCTATGTCATCAGTCCCGTAGCAGCATAATGAGTCGATTCAGGTATGATGATTCTAACTGAAATAAGTCACACAGAAAAAGAAGCATCATAAGATATCACTAATACACGGAATGTAAACTTGGCTACACAGGAACTGGATTACAACCAGAACAGTGTTTCAAATGTAGAAAACCAACTTATGCTTGCTTAAGGGGAAAGGTGAGTTGGGGTGCTGCATAAAACCAGAGATTGAAATGAGCACAGATAAAGTTCCTTAAGCCAAATATGTAATAGACAAGTGCTACTCCTTGCTCAACGAAATGGACTCAACACCGCATATTAAACGCCTAAGAATGTACCTGACTAGTAAGTATATTAAAACCTATGGATTGCTATGTCTCTGAAAGAGAATCAAGCGTGTGTACAGGGGCTTAAAAGCAGCAGTGATAAGATTGGAGAGGTTCGGTGAGCAAATAAAGACCCTTTGAAGTCATATTGCATGGTACCCATTCCACGGGTCTCAACTTTCCAGGTTTAAGGGATTCTTCCTTCAGCTAAAACATGCATGTGGAACCCAGAGTATGATCAACCGTGTGATTGGGAGACGTGTTCCAATATGTCTCAGTTCTCGTCCCCTGGTACTCGGGTGCAACATTCCAGACGCTTTACTAACACTCTCCTGACTTGGAGAGTCAGTGCCTTTAACCTCCTGTTTGGCCCAGTTTGCAATTTCTGCGGAAGATGAACAGGAATAGGGAGAACCAATGAGAGACTACCTGGAGGTGTCTGGACGGGCAAATTTAACTCTCATTTCCCACCAGGAAGAGGAATTAACCAAAGGATCAGCGTGCCGTGCCGGAGCCATATTAGGGCCTGAAGCAATCGTGCGGTGTTGCGGCCAGCTCAGAAGAAAGCGAGTTGAAGAAAGGAGCTCAGGGGCACTGTAATTCACAAACCTGCAGAGTTATAAATGACAGCTATCGTCCAAAAATATACTGAAGTAAGGCTGCCAAGAGGACTTGAAAGCGGGGCAGAATTGCAGGAAACCGATTTCAGGAGGTACACTGGAATTGCATTTAAAGCATAGGAAAAGAGGCAGAACGTCGACAATGATGCACTTGGCCAAAAAGGGCGTATGCGTTTTTTCCTGAATATATTCAGGGAAAAACGCATACGCACTTTTTGGCCAACCAAGCAAGCTTGCAAAGGAAATCTGCACTACAATTAAGTCTCACTTCCCCCCGGTCAAAAGGGCCATCTGAAAAAAGTGTAAAATCCAGAAAGGCAGGACAGGCCATGGAGAACCGGGAGCCTTGTTATGCTGATGGGCGGGATGTAAATTGCCAACAGCCACTCGGGAGAAGTGTATGGTGTTTCCTGAAACATCTAAAAAACAAAGCAACAGAGCCTAGGGCACTTCCACTTATGGTCCTATAGCTTAGGGAAATTAAAATCAAAAAGACACAGCCACCCCAAAGTTTGGGACAGCTCTGTTTACAAGAAACTCGTTTACGGTACAAGTTCAATATCGCAGAAAGCGAAAAATGGATAAAGAAGTTGTGGTACTTACGTACAATGCAATATCACTCAGCAATGAAATCTATGTCATCAGGCCTGTAGCAGCATAATGAGTGGATTCAGATATGATGATTCTAACTGTAATAAGTCACACAGAAAATGAAACATCATAAGATATCACCAATACACGGAATGTAAACTTGGCTACATAGGAAGTGGATTCCAAAACAGAACAGGGTCTCAAATTTAGAAAACCAACTTATGCTTGCTTAAGGGGAAAGGTGAGTTGGGGTGCTGCATAAAACCAGAGATTGAAATGAGCACAGATAAAGTTCCTTAAGCCAAATATGGAATAGACAAGAGCTACTCCTTGCTCACGAAATGGATTCAACACCCCATATTAAACGCCTAAGAATGTACCTGACTAGTAAGTATCATAAAACCTCAGATTGCTATGTCTCCGAAAGAGAATCAAGCGTGTGTACAGGGGCATAAAAGCAGCAGTGATAGGATTGGAGAGGTTCGGTGAGCAAATGAAGACCCTTTGAAGTCATATTGCATGGTACCCATTACACGGGTCTCAAATCTCCTGGTTTAAGGGATTCTTCCTTCAGCTAAAACTTGCATGTGGAACCCAGAGTATGATCAGCCGTGTGATCGGGAGACGTGTTCAAATATGTCTCAGTTTTCGTCCCCTTGTACTCGGGTGCAACATTCCAGATGCTTTACTAACACTCTCCCAACTTGGAGAGTCAGTGCCTTTAACCTCCTGTTTGGCCCAGTTTGCAATTTCTCCGGAAGATGAACAGGAATAGGGAGAACCAATGAGAGACTAGCTGGAGGTGTCTGGACGGGCAAATTTAACTCTCATTTCCCACCAGGAAGAGGAATTAACCAAAGGCTCAGCGTGCCGTGCCGGAACCAGATTAGGGCCTGAAACAATCCTGCGGTGTTGCGGCCAGCTCACAAGAAAGCGAGTTGAAGAAAGGAGCTCAGGGGCACTGTAATTCACAAACCTGCAGAGTTATAAATGACAGCTATCGTCCAAAAATATACTGAAGTAAGGCTGCCAAGAGGACTTGAAAGCGGGGCAGAATTGCAGGAAACCGATTTCAGGAGGTAGACTGGAATTGCATTGAAAGCATAGGAAAAGAGGCAGAACGTCCACAATCATGCACTTGCCCAAAAAGTGCGTGTGCGTTTTTTCCTGCAAATATTCAGGAAAAAACGCATACACACTTTTTGGCCAACCAAGCAAGCTTGCAAAGGAAATCTGCACTACAAAGAAGTCTCACTTCCCCCCGGTCAAAAGGGCCATCTGAAAAAAAGTGTAAAATCCAGAAAGGCAGGACAGGCCATGGAGAACTGGGAGCCTTGTTATGCTGATGGGCGGGATGTAAATTGCCAACAGCCACTCAGGAGAAGTGTATGGTGTTTCCTGAAACATCTAAAAAACAGAGAAACACAGCCTAGGGCACTTCCACTTATGGTCCTATAGCTTAGGGAAATGAAAATCAAAAAGACACAGCCACCCCAAAGTTTGGGACGGCTCTGTTTACAAGAACCTCATTTACAGTACAAGTTGAATATCGCAGAAAGTGAAAAATGGATAAAGAAGTTGTGGTACTTACGTACAATGCAATATCACTCAGCAATGAAATCTATGTCATCAGGCCCATAGCAGCATAATGAGTGGATTCAGGTATGATGATTCTAACTGAAATAAGTCACACAGAAAAAGAAACATCATAAGATATCACTAATACATGGAATATAAACTTGGCTACATAGGAACTGGATTACAAAACAGAAGAGGTTCTCAAATTAAGAAAACCAACTTATTCTTGCTTAAGGGGAAATGTGAGTTGGGGTGCTGCATAAAACCAGAGATTGAAATGAGCACAGATAAAGTTCCTTAAGCCAAATATGGAATAGACAAGAGCTACTCCTTGCTCAATGAAATGGTCTCAACACCCCACATTAAACGCCTAAGAATGTACCTGACTAGTAAGTATCTTAAAACCTATGGATTGCTATGTCTCTGAAAGAGAATCAAGCATGTGTACAGGGGCATAAACGCAGCAGTGATAGGATTGGAGAGGTTCGGTGAGCAAATGAAGACCCTTTGAAGACATATTGCATGGTACCCATTCCACGGGTCTCAACTCTCCAGGTTTAAGGGATTCTTCCTTCAGCTAAAACATGCATGTGGAACCCAGAGTATGATCAACCGTGTGATCGGGAGACATGTTCCAATATGTCTCAGTTCTCGTCCCCTGGTACTTGGGTGCAACAATCCAGACGCTTTACTAACACTCTCCCGACTTGGAGAGTTAGTGCCTTTAACCTCCTGTTTGGCCCAGTTTGCAATTTCTGCGGAAGATGAACAGGTAAAGGGAGAACCAATGAGAGACTAGCTGGAGATGTCTGCACGTGCAAATTTAACTCTCATTTCCCACCAGGAAGAGGAATTAACCAAAGGCTCAGCGTGCCATGCCGGAACCAGATTAGGGCCTGAAGCAATCCTGCGGTGTTGCGGCCAGCTCACAAGAAAGCGAGTTCAATAAAGGAGCTCAGGGGCATTGTAATTCACAAACCTGCAGAGTTATAAATGACAGCTATCGTCCAAAAATATACTGAAGTAAGGCTGCCAAGAGGACTTGAAAACGGGGCAGAATTGCAGGAAACCTATTTCAGGAGGTAGACTGGAATTGCCTTTAAAGCATAGGAAAAGAGGCAGAACGTCGACAATGATGCACTTGGCCAAAAAGGGCGTATGCGTTTTTTCCTGAATATATTCAGGAAAAAACGCATACGCCCTTTTTGGCCAACCAAGCAAGCTTGCAAAGGAAATCTGCACTACAATGAAGTCTCACTTTCCCCCAGTCAAAAGGGCCATCTGAAAAAAGTGTAAAATCCAGAAAGGCAGGACAGGCCATGGAGAAATGGGAGCCTTGTTATGCTGAAGGGCGGGATGTAAATTGCCAACAGCCACTCGGGAGAAGTGTATGGTGTTTCCTGAAACATCTAAAAAACAAAGCAACAGAGCCTAGGGCACTTCCACTTATGGTCCTGTAGCTTAGGAAAATTAAAATCAAAAAGACACAGCGACCCCAAAATTTGGGACGGCTCTATTTACAAGAACCTCGTTTACGGTACAAGTTCAATATCGCAGAAAGCGAAAAATGGATAAAGAACTTGTGGTAATTACGTTCAATGCAATATCACTCAGCAATGAAATCTATGTTCAGGCCCGTAGCAGCATAGTGAGTGGATTCAGGTATGATGATTCTAACTGAAATAAGTCACACAGAAAAAGAAACATCATAAGATATCACTAATACATGGAATGTAAACTTGTCTACACAGGAACTGAATTACAAAACAGAACAGGGTCTCAAATTTAAAAAAACCAACTTATGCTTGCTTAATGGGAAATGTGAGTTGGGGTGCTGCATAAAACCAGAGATTGAAATGAGCACAGATAAAGTTCCTTAAGCCAAATATGGAATAGACAAGAGCTACTCCTTGCTAAACGAAATGGACTCAACACCCCATATTAAACGCCTAAGAATGTACCTGACTAATAAATATCTTAAATCCTATGGATTGCTATGTCTCCGAAAGAGAATCAAGCATGTGTACAGGGGCATAAATGCAGCAGTGATAGGATTGGACAGGTTCGGTGAGCAAATGAAGACCCTTTGAAGTCATATTGCATGGTACCCATTCCACGGGTCTCAAATCTCCAGGTTTAAGGGATTCTTCCTTCAGCTAAAACATGCATGTGGAACCCAGAGTATGATCAACCGTGTGATCGGGAGACATGTTCAAATATGTCTCAGTTCTCATCCCCTGGTACTCGGGTGCAACAATCCAGACGCTTTACTAACACTCTCCCGACTTGGAGAGTTAGTGCCTTTAACCTCCTCTTTGGCCCAGTTTGCAATTTCTGCGGAAGATGAACAGGTATAGGGAGAACCAATGAGAGACTAGCTGGAGGTGTCTGGACGTGCAAATGTAACTCTCATTTCCCACCAGTAAGAGGAATTAAACAAAGGCTCAGCGTGCCATGCCGGAACCAGATTAGGGCCTGAAGCAATCCTGCGGTGTTGCGGCCAGCTCACAAGAAAGCGAGTTGAAGAAAGGAGCTCAGGGGCACTGTAATTCACAAACCTGCAGATTTATAAATGACAGCTATCGTCCAAAATTATACTGAAGTAAGGCTGCCAAGAGGACTTGAAAGCGGGGCAGAATTGCAGGAAACCGATTTCAGGAGGTAGACTGGAATTGCCTTTAAAGCATAGGAAAAGAGGCAGAACGTCGACAATGATGCACTTGGCCAAAAAGGGCGTATGCGTTTTTTCCTGAATATATTCAGGAAAAAACGCATACGCCCTTTTTGGCCAACCAAGCAAGCTTGCAAAGGAAATCTGCACTACAATGAAATCTCACTTCCCCCCGGTCAAAAGGGCCATCTGAAAAAAGTGTAAAATCCAGAAAGGCAGGACAGGCCATGGAGAACTGGGAACCTTGTTATGCTGAAGGGCGGGATGTAAATTGCCAACAGCCACTCGGGAGAAGTGTATGGTGATTCCTGAAACATCTAAAAAACAAAGCAACAGAGCCTAGGGCACTTCCACTTATGGTCCTATAGCTTAGGGAAATTAAAATCAAAAAGACACAGCTACCCCAAAGTTTGGGACGGCTCTGTTTACAAGAACCTCATTTACGGTACAAGTTCAATATCGCAGAAAGTGAAAAATGGATAAAGATGTTGTGGTACTTACGTACAATGCAATATCACTCAGCAATGACATCTATCTCATCAGGCCCGTAGCAGCATAATGAGTGGATACAGGTATGATGATTCTAACTGAAATAAGTCACACAGAAAAAGAAACATCATAAGATATCACTAATACACGGAATATAAACTTGGCTACAGAGGAACTGAATTACAAAACAGAACAGGGTATCAAATTTAGAAAACCAACTTAGGCTTGCTTAAGGGGAAAGGTGAGTTGGGGTGCTGCATAAAACCAGAGATTGAAATGAGCACAGATAAAGTTCCTTAAGCCAAATATGTAATAGTCAAGAGCTACTCCTTGCTGAACGAAATGGACTCAACACCCCATATTAAACGCCTAAGTATGTACCTGACTAGTAAGTATCTTAAAACCTATGGATTGCTATGTCTCCGAAAGAGAATCAAGCATGTGTATAGGGGCATAAACGCAGCAGTGATAGGATTGGAGAGGTTCGGTGAGCAAATGAAGACCCTTTGAAGTCATATTGCATGGTACCCATTCCACGGGTCTCAACTCTCCAGGTTTAAGGGATTCTTCCTTCAGCTAAAACATGCATGTGGAACCCAGAGTATGATCAACCTTGTGATTGGGAGACGTGTTAAAATATGTCTCAGTTCTCGTCCCCTGGTACTCGGGTGCATCATTCCAGACTCTTTAGGGAGAACCAATGAGAGACTAGCTGGAGGTGTCTGGACGGGCAAATTTAACTCTCATTTCCCACCAGGAAGAGGAATTAACCAAAGGCTCAGCGTGCCGTGCCGGAACCAGATTAGGGCCTGAAGCAATCCTGCGGTGTTGCGGCCAGCTCACAAGAAAGCGAGCTGAAGAAAGGAGCTCAGGGGCACTGTAATTCACAAACCTGCAGAGTTATAAATGACAGCTATCGTCCAAAAGTATACTGAAGTAAGGCTGCCAAGAGGACTTGAAAGCGGGGCAGAATTGCAGGAAACCGATTTCAGGAGGTATACAGGAATTGCATTTAAAGCATAAGAAAATAGGCAAAACGTGGACAGTGATGCACTTGGCCAATTCAGGAAAAAACGCATACGCCCTTTTTGGCCAACCAAGCAAGCTTGCAAAGGAAATCTGCACTACAATGAAGTCTCACTTCCCCCCAGTCAAAACGGCCATCTGAAAAAAGTGTAAAATCCAGAAAGGCAGGACAGGCCATGGAGAACTGGGAGCCTTGTTATGCTGAAGGGCGGGATGTAAATTGCCAACAGCCACTCGGGAGAAGTGTATGGTGTTTCCTGAAACATCTAAAAAACAGAGCAACAGAGCCTAGGGCACTTCCAATTATGGTCCTATAGCTTAGGGAAATTAAAATAAAAAAGACACAGCCACGCCAAAGTTTGGGACGGCTCTGTTTACAAGAACCTCATTTACAGTACAAGTTCAATATCGCAGAAAGTGAAAAATGGATAAAGAAATTGGGGTACTTACGTACAATGCAATATCACTCAGCAATGAAATCTATGTCATCAGGCCCGTAGCAGCATAATGAGTCGATTCAGGTATTATGATTCTAACTGAAATAAGTCACACAGAAAAAGGAACATCATAAGACATCTCTAATACACGGAATGTAAACTTGGCTACACAAGAACTGGATTACAAAAGAGAACAGTGTCTCAAATATAGAAAACCAACTTATGCTTCCTTAAGGGGAAAGGTGAGTTGGGGTGCTGCATAAAACCAGAGATTGAAATGAGCACAGATAAAGTTCCTTAAGCCAAATATGGAATAGACAAGAGCTACTCCTTGCTCAACGAAATGGACTCAACACCCCATATTAAACGCCTAAGAATGTACCTGACTAGTAAGTATCTTAAAACCTATGGATTGCTATGTCTCCGAAAGAGAATCAAGCGTGTGTACAGGGGCATAAACGTAGCAGTGATAGGATTGGAGAGGTTCGGTGAGCAAATGAAGACCCTTTGAAGTCATATTGCATGGTACCCATTCCACGGGTCTCAACTCTCCAGGTTTAAGGGATTCTTCCTTCAGCTAAAACATGCATGTGGAACCCAGAGTATGATCAACCGTGTGATCGGGAGACGTGTTCAAATATGTCAGTTTTCGTCCCCTGGTACTCGGGTGCAATATTCCAGATGCTTTACTAACAATCTCCCAACTTGGAGAGTCAGTGCCTTTAACCTCCTGTTTGGCCCAGTTTGCAATTTCTGCGGAAGATGAACAGGAATAGGGAGAACCAATGAGAGACTAGCTGGAGGTGTCTGGACGGGCAAATTTAACTCTCATTTCCCACCAGGAAGAGGAATTAACCAAAGGCTCAGCGTGCCGTGTTGGAACCAGATTAGGGCCTGAAGCAATCCTGCGGTGTTGTGGCCAGCTCACAAGAAAGCGAGTTGAAGAAAGGAGCTTGGGACCCTGTAATTCACAAACCTGCAGAGTTATAAATGACACCTATCGTCCAAAAATATACTGAAGTAAGGCTGCCAAGAGGACTTGAATGCGGGGAAGAATTGCAGGCAACCGATTTCAGGAGGTAGACTGGAATTGCATTGAAAGCATAGGAAAAGAGGCAGAACGTCCACAATAATGCACTTGGCCAAAAAGGGCATATGCGTTTTTTCCTGAATATATTCAGGAAAAAACGCATACGCCCTTTTTGGCCAACCAAGCAAGCTTGCACAGGAAATCTGCACTACAATGAAGTCTCACTTCCCCCCGGTCAAAAGGGGCATCTGAAAAAAGTGTAAAATCCAGAAAGGCAGGACAGGCCATGGAGAACTGGGAGCCTTGTTATTCTGATGGGTGGGATGTAAATTGCCAACAGCCACTCAGGAGAAGTGTATGGTGTTTCCTGAAACATCTAAAAAACAAAGCAACAGAGCCTAGGGCACTTCCACTTATGGTCCTATAGCTTAGGGAAATTAAAATCAAAAAGACACAGCCACCCCAAAGTTTGGGACAGCTCTGTTTACAAGAACCTCGCTTACGGTACAAGTTCAATATCGCAGAAAGCGAAAAATGGACAAAGAAGTTGTGGTACTTACGTACAATGCAATATCACTCAGTAATGAAATCTATGTCATCAGGCCCGTAGCAGCAAAATGAGTGGATTCAGGTATGATGGTTCTAACTGAAATAAGTCACACAGAAAAAGAAACATAATAAGATATCACTAATACACGGAATGTAAACTTGGCTACACAGGAACTGGATTACAACCAGAACAGTGTTTCAAATGTAGAAAACCAACTTATGCTTGCTTAAGGGGAAAGGTGACTTGGGGTGCTGCATAAAACCTGAGATTGAAATGAGCACAGATAAACATCCTTAAGCCAAATATGGAATAGACAAGAGCTACTCCTTGCTCAAGCAAATGGATTCAACACCCCATATTAAATGCCTAAGAATGTACCTGACGAGTAAGTATCTTAAAACCTGTGGATTGCTATGTCTCCGAAAGAGAATCAAGCGTGTGTACAGGGGCATAAACGCAGCAGTGATAGGATTGGAGAGGTTCAGTGAGCAAATGAAGACCCTTTGAAGTCATATTGCATGGTACCCATTCCACGGGTCTCAACTCTCCAGGTTTAAGGGATTCTTCCTTCAGCTAAAACATGCATGTGGAACCCAGAGTATGATCAATCGTGTGATCTGGAAACGTGTTCAAATATGTCTCAGTTTTCGACCCGTGGTACTCGGGTACAATATTCCAGATGCTTTACTAACACTCTCCCGACTTGGAGAGTCAGTGCCTTTAACCTCCTGTTTGGCCCAGTTTGCAATTTCTGCGGAAGATGAACAGAAATAGTTAGAACCAATGAGAGACTAGCTGGAGGTGACTATATGGGCAAATTTAACTCTCATTTCCCACCAGGAAGTGGAATTAACCAAAGGCTCAGCGTGCCGTGACGGAACCAGATTAGGGCCTGAAGCAATCCTGCGGTGTTGTGGCCAGCTCACAAGAAAGCGAGTTGAAGAAAGGAACTCAGGGGCACTGTAATTCACAGACCTCCAGAGTTATAAATGACAGCTATCGTCCAAATATATACTGAAGTAAGGCTGCCAAGAGGACTTGGAAGCGGGGCAGAATTGCAGGAAACCGATTTCAGGAGGTAGACTGGAATTGCATTTAAAGCATAGGAAAAGAGGCAGAACGTCGACAATGATGCACTTGGCCAAAAAGGGCGTATGCGTTTTTTCCTCAATATATTCAGGAAAAAATGCATACACACTTTTTGGACAACCTAGCAACCTTGCATAGGAAATCTGCACTACAATGAAGTCTCACTTCCCCCCGGTCAAAAGGACAATCTGAAAAAAGTGTAAAATCCAGAAAGGCAGGACAGGCCATGGAGAACTGGGAGCCTTGTTATGCTGATGGGCGGGATGTAAATTACCAACAGCCACTCGGGAGAAGTGTATGGTGTTTCCTGAAACATCTGAAACACAAAGCAACAGAGCCTAGGGCACTTCCACTTATGGTCCTATAGCTTAGGGAAATTAAAATCAAAAAGACACAGCCACCCCAAAGTTTGGGATGGCTCTGTTTACAAGAACCTCGTTTACGGTACAAGTTCAATATCGCAGAAAGTGAAAAATGGATAAAGAATTTGTGGTACTTACGTACAATGCAATATCACTCAGCAATGAAATCTATGTCATCAGGCCTGTAGCAGAAAATGAGTGGATGCAGGTACGATGATTCTAACTGAAATAAGTCACACAGAAAAAGAAACATCATAAGATATCACTAATACACGGAATGTAAACTTTGCTACACAGGAACTGAATTACAAAACAGAACAGGGTCTCAAATTTAGAAAACCAACTTATGCTTGCATAAGGGGAAAGGTGAGTTGGGGTGCTGCATAAAACCAGAGATTGAAATAAGCACAGATAAAGTTCCTTAAACCAAATATGTAATAGACAAGAGCTACTCCTTGCTCAATGAAATGGACTCAACACCCCATATTAAACGCCTAAGAATGTACCTGACTAGTAAGTATCTTAAAACCTATGGATGGCTATGTCTCCGAAAGAGAATCAAGTGTGTGTACAGGGGCATAAACGCAGCAGTGATAGGACTGGAGAGGTTCGGTGAGCAAATGAAGACCCTTTGAAGTCATATTGCATGGTACCCATTCCACGGGTCTCAACTCTCCAGGTTTAAGGGATTCTTCCTTCAGCTAAAACATGCATGTGGAACCCAGAGTATGATCAACCGTGTGATCGGGAGACGTGTTCAAATATGTCTCAGTTCTCGTCCGCTGGTACTTGGTTGCAACATTCCAGATGCTTTACTAACACTCTCCCGACTTGGAGAGTCAGTGCCTTTAACCTCCTGTTTGGCCCAGTTTGCAATTTCTGCGGAAGATGAACAGGAATAGGGAGAACCAATGAGAGACTATCTGGAGGTGTCTGGACGGGCAAATTTAACTCTCATTTCCCACCAGGAAGAGGAATTAACCAAAGGCTCTGCGTGCCGTGCCAGAACTAGATTATGGCCTGAAGCAATCCGGCGGTGTTGCGGCCAGCTCACAAGAAAGCGAGTTGAAGAAAGGAGCTCAGGGGCACTGTAATTCACAAACCTGCAGAGTTATAAATGACAGCTATCGTCCAAAAATATACTGAAGTAAGGCTGCCAAGAGGACTTGAAGCTGGGCAGAATTGCAGGAATCCGATTTCAGGAGGTAGACTGGAATTGCATTTAAAGCATAGGAAAAGAGGCAGAACGTCCACAATGATGCACTTGGCCAAAAAGGGCATATGCGTTTTTTCCTGAATATATTCAGGAAAAAACGCATACGCCCTTTTTGCCCAACCAAGCAAGCTTGCAAAGGAAATCTGCACTACAATGAAGTCTCACTTCCCCCCGGTCAAAACGGCCATCTGAAAAAAGTGTAAAATCCAGAAAGGCAGGACAGGCCATGGAGAACTGGGAGCCTTGTTATGCTGAAGGGCGGGATGTAAATTGCCAACAGCAACTCGGGAGAAGTGTATGGTGTTTCCTGAAACATCTAAAAAACACACCAACAGAGCCTAGGGCACATCCAATTATGGTCCTATAGCTTAGGGAAATTAAAATAAAAAAGACACAGCCACGCCAAAGTTTGGGACGGCTCTGTTTACAAGAACCTTATTTACAGTACAAGTTCAATATCGCAGAAAGTGAAAAATGGATAAAGAAATTGGGGTACTTACGTACAATGCAATATCACTCAGCAATGAAATCTATGTCATCAGGCCCGTAGCAGCATAATGAGTGGATTCAGGTTTGATGATTCTAACTGAAATAAGTCACAGAGAAAAAGAAACATCATAAGATATCACTAACACATGCAATGTAAATTTGGCTACACAGGAACTGGATTACAAAACAGAAGAGGGTCTCAAATTTAGAAAACCAACATGCTTGCTTAAGGGGAAAGGTGAGTTGGGGTGCTGCATAAAACCAGAGATTGAAATGAGCACAGATAAAGTTCCTTAAGCCAAATATGGAATAGACAAGAGCTACTCCTTGCTCAACCAAATGGACTCAACACCCCATATTAAACGCCTAAGAATGTACCTGATTAGTAAGTATCTTAAAACCTATGGATGGCTATGTCTCTGAAAGAGAATCAAGCGTGTGTACAGGCACATAAACGCAGCAGTGGTAAGAT
Organism: Orcinus orca; assembly: GCF_937001465.1. Taxonomy (NCBI): domain Eukaryota; kingdom Metazoa; phylum Chordata; class Mammalia; order Artiodactyla; family Delphinidae; genus Orcinus; species Orcinus orca. The sequence goes on along the minus strand of NW_026043850.1, from coordinate 94,656 downwards.
TGGAGAGGTTAGGTGAGCAAATGAAGACCCTTTGAAGTCATATTGCATGGTACCCATTCCAAGGGCTTCAACTCTCCAGGTTTAAGGGATTCTTCCTTCAGCTAAAACTTGCATGTGGAACCGAGAGTATGATCAACCATGTGATCGGGAGATGTGTTCCAATATGTCTCAGTTCTCGTCCCCTGCTACTCCGGTGCAACATTCCAGATGCTCTACTAACACTCTCCTGACTTGGAGAGTCAGTGCCTTTAACCTCCTGTTTGGCCCAGTTTGCAATTTCTGCGGAAGATGAACAGGAATAGGGAGAACCAATGAGAGACTAGCTGGAGGTGACTGGACAGGCAAATTTAACTCTCATTTCCCACCAGGAAGAGGAATTTACCAAAGGCTCAGCGTGCCGTGCCGCAACCAGATTAGGGCCTAAAGCAATCCTGCGGTGTTGCGGCCAGCTCACAAGAAAGCGAGTTGAAAAAAGGAGCTCAGGGGCACTGTAATTCACAAACCTGCAGAGTTATAAATGACAGCTATCGTCCAAAAATATACTGAAGTAAGGCTTCCAAGAGGACTTGAAAGCGGGGCAGAATTGCAGGAAACCGATTTCAGGAGGTAGACTGGAATTGCATTGAAAGCATAGGAAAAGAGGCAGAACGTCGACAATGATGCACTTGGCCAAAAAGGGCGTATGCGTTTTTTTCTGAATATATTCAGGAAAAAACGCATACGCCCTTTTTGGCCAACCAAGCAAGCTTGCAAAGGAAATCTGCACTACAATGAAGTCTCACTTCCCCCGGTCAAAAGGGCCATCTGAACAAAGTGTAAAATCCAGAAAGGCAGGACAGGCCATGGAGAACTGGGAGCCTTGTTATGCTGATGGGCGGGATGTAAATTGCCAACAGCCACTTGGGAGAAGTGTATGGTGTTTCCTGAAACATCTAAAAAACAAAGCAACAGAGCCTAGGGCACTTCCACTTATGGTCCTATAGCTTAGGGAAATTAAAATCAAAAAGACACAGCCACCCCAAAGTTTGGGACGGCTCTGTTTACAAGAAACTCGTTTACGGTACAAGTTCAATGTCGCAGAAAGCGAAAAATGGATAAAGAAGTTTTGGTACTTACGTACAATGCAATATCACTCAGCAATGAAATCTATGTCATCAGGCCTGTAGCAGCATAATGAGTGGATTCAGATATGATGATTCTAACTGTAATAAGTCACACAGAAAATGAAACATCATAAGATATCACCAATACACGGAATGTAAACTTGGCTACACAGGAAGTGGATTCCAAAACAGAACAGGGTCTCAAATTTAGAAAACCAACTTATGCTTGCTTAAGGGGAAAGGTGAGTTGGGGTGCTGCATAAAACCAGAGATTGAAATGAGCACAGATAAAGTTCCTTAAGCCAAATATGGAATAGACAAGAGCTACTCCTTGCTCACGAAATGGACTCAACACCCCATATTAAACGCCTAAGAATGTACCTGACTAGTAAGTATCATAAAACCTCAGATTGCTATGTCTCCTAAAGAGAATCAAGCGTGTGTACAGGGGCATAAACGCAGCAGTGATAGGATTGGAGAGGTTCGGTGAGCAAATGAAGACCCTTTGAAGTCATATTGCATGGTACCCATTACACGGGTCTCAACTCTCCAGGTTTAAGGGATTCTTCCTTCAGCTAAAACATGCATGTGGAACCCAGAGTATGATCAACCGTGTGATCGGGAGACGTGTTCAAATATGTCTCAGTTTTAGTCCCCTGGGACTCGGGTGCAACATTCCAGATGCTTTACTAACACTCTCCCGACTTGGAGAGTCAGTGCCTTTAACCTCCTGTTTGCCCTAGTTTGCAATTTCTGTGGAAGATGAACAGGAATAGGGAGAACCAATGAGAGACTAGCTGGAGGTGTCTGGAGGAGCAAATTTAACTCTCATTTCCCACCAGGAAGAGGAATTAACCAAAGGCTCAGCGTGCCGTGCCGGAACCAGATTAGGGCCTGAAGCAATCCTGCGGTGTTGCCGCCAGCTCACAAGAAAGCGAGTTGAAGAAAGGACCTCAGGGGCACTGTAATTCACAAACCTGCAGAATTATAAATGACAGCTATCGTCCAAAAATATACTGAAGTAAGGCTGTCAAGAGGACTTGAAAGCGGGGCAGAATTGCAGGAAACCGATTTCAGGAGGTAGACTGGAATTGCATTGAAAGCATAGGAAAAGAGGCAGAACGTCCACAATGATGCACTTGGCCAAAAAGGGTGTACGCGTTTTTTCCTGAATATATTAAGGAAAAAACGCATACGCCCTTTTTGGCCAACCAAGCAAGCTTGCAAAGGAAATCTGCACTACAATGAAGTCTCACTTCCCCCCGGTCAAAAGGGCCATCTGAAAAAAGTGTAAAATCCAGAAAGGCAGGACAGGCCATGGAGAACTGAGAGCCTTGTTATGCTGATGGGCGGGATGTAAATTGCCAACAGCCACTCTGGAGAAGTGTATGGTGTTTCCTGAAATATCTAAAAAACAAAGCAACAGAGCCTAGGGCACTTCCACTTATGGTCCTATAGATTAGGGAAATTAAAATAAAAAAGACACAGCCACCCCAAAGTTTGGGACGGCTCTGTTTACAAGAATCTTGTTTACGGTACAAGTTCAATATCGCAGAAAGCAAAAAATGGATAAAGAAGTTGCGGTACTTACGTACAATGTAATATCACTCAGCAATGAAATCTATGTCATCAGGCCCGTAGCAGCATAATGAGTGGATTCAGGTATGATGATTCTAACTGAAATAAGTCACCCAGAAAAAGAAATATCATAAGACGTCACTAATACACGGAATGTAAACCTGGCTACACAGGAACTGGATTACAAATCAGAACAGGTTCTCAAATTTAGAAAACCAACATGCTTGCTTAAGGGGAAAGGTGAGTTGGGGTGCTGCATAAAACCAGAGATTGAAATGAGCACAGATAAAGTTCCTTAAGCCAAATATGGAATAGACAAGAGCTACTCCTTGCTCAACGAAATGGACTCAACACCCCATATTAAACGCCTAAGAATGTACCTGACTAGTAAGTATCTTAAAACCTATGGATTGCTATGGCTCTGAAGGAGAATCAAGCGTGTGTACAGGGTCATAAATGCAGCAGTGATAGGATTGGAGAGGTTCTGTGAGCAAATGAAGACCCTTGAAGTCATATTGTATGGAACCCATTCCACGGGTCTCAACTCTCCAGGTTTAAGGGATTCTTCCTTCAGCTAAAGCATGCATGTGGAACCCAGAGTATGATCAACCGTGTGATCGGGAGACGTGTTCAAATATGTCTCAGTTTTCGTCCCCTGGTACTCGGGTGCAACATTCCAGATGCTTTACTAACACTCTCCCGACTTGGAGAGTCAGTGCCTTTAACCTCCTGTTTGACCCAGTTTGCAATTTCTGCGGAAGATGAACAGGAATAGGGAGAACCAATGAGAGACTAGCTGGAGGTGTCTGGAAGGGCAAATTTAACTCTCATTTCCCACCAGGAAGAGGAATTAACCAAAGGCTCAGCGTGCCCTGCTGGAACCAGATTAGGGCCTGAAGCAATCCTGCGGTGTTGCGGCCAGCTCACAAGAAAGCGAGTTGAAGAAAGGAGCTCAGGGGCACTGTAATTCACAAACCTGCAGAGTTATAAATGACAGCTATCCTCCAAAAACATACTGAAGTAAGGCTGCCAAGAGGACTTGAAAGTGGGGCAGAATTGCAGGAAACTGATTTCAAGAGGTAGACTGGAATTGCATTTAAAGCATAGGAAAAGAGGCAGAACGTCCACAATGATGCACTTGGCCAAAAAGGGCGTATGCGTTTTTTCCAGAATATATTCAGGAAAAAACGCATACGCTCTTTTTGGCCAACCAAGCAAGCTTGCAAAGGAAATCTGCACTACAATGAAGTCTCACTTCCCCCGGTCAAAAGGGCCATCTGAAAAAAGTGTAAAATCCAGAAAGGCAGGACAGGCCATGGAGAACTGGGAGCCTTGTTATGCTGATGGGTGGGATGTACATTGCCAACAGCCACTCGGGAGAAGTGTATGGTGTTTCCTGAAACATCTAGAAAACAAAGCAACAGAGCCTACGGCACTTCCACTTCTGGTCCTATAGCTTAGGGAAATTAAAATAAAAAAGACACAGCCACCCCAAAGTTTGGGACGGCTCTGTTTACAAGAACCTCGTTTACGGTACAAGTTCAATATCGCAGAAAGTGAAAACTGGATAAAGAAGTTGTGGTACTTACGTACAATGCAATACCACTCAGCATGAAATCTATGTCATCAGGCCCGTAGCAGCATAATGAGTGGATTCAGGTATGATGATTCTAACTGAAATAAGTCACACAGAAAAAGAAACATCATAAGATATCACTAATACACGGAATGTAAACTTGGCTACACAGGAACTGGATTACAAAACAGAAGAGGGTCTCAAATTTAGAAAACCAACTTATGCTTGCTTAAGGGGAAAGGTGAGTTGGGGTGCTGCATAAAACCAGAGATTGAAATGAGCACAGATAAAGTTCCTTAAACCAAATATGGAATAGACAAGAGCTACTCCTTGCTCAACGAAATGGACTCAACACCCCATATTAAACGCCTAAGAATGTACCTGAGTAGTAAGTATCTTAAAACCTATGGATTGCTATGTCTCCGAAAGAGAAACAAGCATGTGTACAGGGGCATAAACGCAGCAGTGATAGGATTGGAGAGGTTCGGTGAGCAAATGAAGACCCTTTGAAGTCATATTGCATGGTACCCATTCCACGGGTCTCAACTCTCCAGGTTTAAGGGATTCTTCCTTCAGCTAAAACATGCATGTGGAACCCAGAGTATGATCAACCGTGTGATCGGGAGACGTGTTCAAATATGTCTCAGTTTTCGTCCCCTGGGACTCGGGTGCAACATTCCAGATGCTTTACTAACACTCTCTCGACTTGGAGAGTCAGTGCCTTTAACCTCCTGTTTGGCCCAGTTTGCAATTTCTGCGGAAGATGAACAGGAATAGGGAGAACCAATGAGAGACTAGCTGGAGGTGTCTGGACGGGCAAATTTAACTCTCATTTCAAACCAGGAAGAGGAATTAACCAAAGGCTCATCGTGTCGTGCCGGAACCAGATTAGGGCCTGAAGCAATCCTGCGGTGTTGTGGCCAGCTCACAAGAAAGCGAGTTGAAGAAAGGAGCTCAGGGGCACTGTAATTCACAAACCTGCAGAGTTATAAATGACAGCTATCGTCCAAAAATATACTGAAGTAAGGCTGCCAAGAGGACTTGAATTTGGGGCAGAATTGCAGGAAACCGATTTCAGGAGATAGACTGGAATTGCATTTAAAGCAGAGGAAAAGAGGCAGAACGTCGACAATGATGCACTTGACCAAAAAGGGCGTATGCGTTTTTTCCTGAATATATTCAGGAAAAAACGCATACGCCCTTTTTGGCCAACCAAGGAAGCTTGCAAAGGAAATCTGCACTACAATGAAGTCTCACTTCCCCCGGTCAAAAGGGCCATCTGAAAAAAGTGTAAAATCCAGAAAGGCAGGACAGGCCATGGAGAACTGGGAGCCTTGTTATGCTGATGGGCGGGATGTAAATTGCCAACAGCCACTCGGGAGAAGTGTATGGTGTTTCCTGTAACATCTAAAAAACAAAGCAACAGAGCCTAGGGCACTTCCACTTATGGCCCTATAGCTTAGGGAAATTAAAATCAAAAAGACACAGCCACCCCAAAATTTGGGACGGCTCTGTTTACAAGAACCTCGTTTACGGTACAAGTTCAATATCACAGAAAGTGAAAAATGGATAAAAATATTGTGGTACTTACGTACAATGCAATATCACTCAGCAATGAAATCTATGTCATCAGGCCCATAGCAGCATAATGAGTGGATTCAGGTAAGATGATTCTTACTGAAATAAGTCACACAGAAAAAGAAACATCATAAGATATCACTAATACACGGAATGTAAACTTGGCTACACAGGAACTGGATTACAAAACAGAAGTGGGTCTCAAATTTAGAAAACCAACGTATGCTTGCTTAAGGGGAAAGGTGAGTTGGGGTGCTGCATAAAACCAGAGATTGAAATGAGCACAGATAAAGTTCCTTAAGCCAAATATGGAATAGACAAGAACTACTCCTTGCTCAACGAAATGGACTCAACACCCCATATTAAACGCCTAAGAATGTACCTGACTTGTAAGTATCTTAAAACCTATGGATTGCTATGTCTCCGAAAGAGAATCAAGCGTATGTACAGGGTCATAAACGCAGCAGTGATAGGATTGGAGAGGTTCGGTGAGCAAATGAAGACCCTTTGAAGTCATATTGCATGGTACCCATTCCACGGGTCTCAACTCTCCAGGTTTAAGGGATTCTTCCTTCAGCTAAAACATGCATGTGGAACCCAGAGTATGATCAACCGTGTGATCAGGAGACGTGTTCCAATATGTCTCAGTTCTCATTCCCTGCTACTCGGTGCAACATTCCAGATGTTTTACTAACACTCTCCCAACTTGGAGAGTCAGTGCCTTTAACCTCCTGTTTGGCCCAGTTGGCAATTTCTGCAGAAGATGAACAGGAATAGGGAGAAACAATGAGAGACTAGCTGGAGGTGTCTGGACGGGCAAATTTAACTCTCATTTCCCACCAGGAAGAGGAATTAACCAAAGGCTCAGCGTGCCGTGCCGGAACCAGATTAGGGCCTGAAGCAATCCTGCGGTGTTGCGGCCAGCTCACAAGAAAGCGAGTTGAAGAAAGGAGCTCAGGGGCACTGTAATTCACAAACCTGCAGAGTTATAAATGACAGCTATCCTCCAAAAACATACTGAAGTAAGGCTGCCAAGAGGACTTGAAAGTGGGGCAGAATTGCAGGAAACTGATTTCAAGAGGTAGACTGGAATTGCATTTAAAGCATAGGAAAAGAGGCAGAACGTCGACAATGATGCACTTGGCCAAAAAGGGCGTATGCATTTTTTCCTGAATATATTCACGAAAAAACGCATACGCCCTTTTTGGCCAACCAAGGAAGCTTGCAAAGGAAATCTGCACTACAATGAAGTCTCACTTCCCCCGGTCAAAAGGGCCATCTGAAAAAAGTGTAAAATCCAGAAAGGCAGGACAGGCCATGGAGAACTGGGAGCCTTGTTATGCTGATGGGCGGGATGTAAATTGCCAACAGCCACTCGGGAGAAGTGTATGGTGTTTCCTGAAACATCTAAAAAACAAAGCAACAGAGCCTACGGCACTTCCACTTATGGTCCTATAGCTTAGGGAAATTAAAATTAAAAAGACACAGCCACCCCAAAATTTGGGACGGCTCTGTTTACAAGAACCTCGTTTACGGTACAAGTTCAATATCGCAGAAAGTGAAAAATGGATAAACAAGTTGTGGTACTTACGTACAATGCAATATCACTCAGCATGAAATCTATGTCATCAGGCCCATAGCAGCATAATGAGTGGATTCAGGTATGATGATTCTAACTGAAATAAGTCACACAGAAAAAGAAACATCATAAGATATCACTAATACACGGAATGTAAACTTGGCTACACAGGAACTGGATTACAAAACCGAAGAGGGTCTCAAATGTAGAAAACCAACTTATGCTTGCTTAAGGGGAAAGGTGAGTTGGGGTGCTGCATAAAACCAGAGACTGAAATGAGCACAGATAAAGTTCCTTAAGCCAAATATGGAATAGACAAGAGCTACTCCTTGCTCAACCAAATGGACTCAACACCCCATATTAAACGCCTAAGAATGTACCTGACTAGTAAGTATCTTAAAACCTATGGATTGCTATGTCTCCGAAAGAGAATCAAGCGTGTGTACAGGGGCATAAACGCAGCAGTGATAGGATTGGAGAGGTTCGGTGAGCAAATGAAGACCCTTTGAAGTCATATTGCATGGTACCCATTCCACGGGTCTGAACTCTCCAGGTTTAAGGGATTCTTCCTTCAGCTAAAACATGCATGTGGAACCCAGAGTATGATCAACCGTGTGATCGGGAGACGTGTTCAAATATGTCTCAGTTTTCGTCCCCTCGTACTAGGGTGCAATATTCCAGACACTTTACTAACACTCTCCCGACTTGGAGAGTCAGTACCTTTAACCTCCTTTTTGGCCCAGTTTGCAATTTCTGCGGAAGATGAACAGGAATAGGGAGAACCAATGAGAGACTATCTGGAGGTGTCTGGAAGGGCAAATTTAACTCTCATTTCCCACCAGGAAGAGGAATTAACCAAAGGCTCAGCATGCCGTGCCGGAACCAGATTAGGGCCTGAAGCAATCGTGCGGTGTTGCGGACAGCTCACAAGAAAGCGAGTTGAAGAAAGGAGCTCAGGGGCACTGTAATTCACAAACCTGCATAGTTATAAATGACAGCTATCGTCCAAAAATATACTGAAGTAAGGCTGCCAAGAGGACTTGAAAGCGGGGCAGAATTGCAGGAAACCGATTTCAGGAGGTAGACTGGAATTGCATTTAAGCAGAGGAAAAGAGGCAGAACGTCGACAATGATGCACTTGGCCAAAAAGGGCGTATGCGTTTTTTCCTGAATATATTCAGGAAAAAACGCATACGCCCTTTTTGGCCAAACAAGCAAGCTTGCAAAGGAAATCTGCACTACAATGAAGTCTCACTTCCCCCCGGTCAAAAGGAACATCTGAAAAAAGTGTAAAATCCAGAAAGGCAGGACAGGCCATGGAGAACTGGGAGCCTTGTTATGCTGATGGTCAGGATGTAAATTGCCAACAGCCACTGGGGAGAAGTGTATGGTGTTTCCTGAAACATCTAAAAATCAAAGCAACAGAGCCTAGGGCACTTCCACTTATGGTCCTATAGCTTAGGGAAATTAAAATCAAAAAGACACAGCCACCCCAAAGTTTGGGACGGCTCTGTTTACAAGAATCTCGTTTACGGTACAAGTTCAATATCGCAGAAAGTGAAAAATGGATAAAAATATTGTGGTACTTACGTACAATGCAATATCACTCAGCAATGAAATCTATGTCATCAGGCCCATAGCAGCATAATGAGTGGATTCAGGTATGATGATTCTTACTGAAATAAGTCACACAGAAAAAGAAACATCATAAGATATCACTAATACACGGAATGTAAACTTGGCTACACAGGAACTGGATTACAAAACAGAAGTGGGTCTCAAATTTAGAAAACCAACTTATGCTGGCTTAAGGGGAAAGGTGAGTTGGGGTGCTGCATAAAACCAGAGACTGAAATGAGCACAGATAAAGTTCCTTAAGCCAAATATGGAATAGACAAGAGCTACTCCTTGCTCAACGAAAAGGACTCAACACACCATATTAAACGCCTAAGAATGTACCTGACTAGTAAGTATCTTAAATTCTATAGATTGCTATGTCTCCAAAAGAGAATCAAGCGTGTGTACAGGGGCATAAACGCAGCAGTGATAGGATTGGAGAGGTTCAGTGAGCAAATGAAGACCCTTTGAAGTCATATTGCATGGTACCCATTCCACGGGTCTGAACTCTCCAGGTTTAAGGGATTCTTCCTTCAGCTAAAACATGCATGTGGAACCCAGAGTATGATCAACCGTGTGATCGGGAGACGTGTTCAAATATGTCTCAGTTTTCGTCCCCTCGTACTAGGGTGCAATATTCCAGACACTTTACTAACACTCTCCCGACTTGGAGAGTCAGTACCTTTAACCTCCTGTTTGGCCCAGTTTGCAATTTCTGCGGAAGATGAACAGGAATAGGGAGAACCAATGAGAGACTATCTGGAGGTGTCTGGAAGGGCAAATTTAACTCTCATTTCCCACCAGGAAGAAGAATTAACCAAAGGCTCAGCATGCCGTGCCGGAACCAGATTAGGGCCTGAAGCAATCCTGCGGTGTTGCGGCCAGCTCACAAGAAAGCGAGTTGAAGAAAGGAGCTCAGGGGCACTGTAATTCACAAACCTGCATAGTTATAAATGACAGCTATCGTCCAAAAATATACTGAAGTAAGGCTGCCAAGAGGACTTGAAAGCGGGGCAGAATTGCAGGAAACCGATTTCAGGAGGTAGACTGGAATTGCATTTAAGCAGAGGAAAAGAGGCAGAACGTCGACAATGATGCACTTGGCCAAAAAGGGCGTATGCGTTTTTTCCTGAATATATTCAGGAAAAAACGCATACGCCCTTTTTGGCCAAACAAGCAAGCTTGCAAAGGAAATCTGCACTACAATGAAGTCTCACTTCCCCCCGGTCAAAAGGAACATCTGAAAAAAGTGTAAAATCCAGAAAGGCAGGACAGGCCATGGAGAACTGGGAGCCTTGTTATGCTGATGGGCAGGATGTAAATTGCCAACAGCCACTGGGGAGAAGTGTATGGTGTTTCCTGAAACATCTAAAAATCAAAGCAACAGAGCCTAGGGCACTTCCACTTATGGTCCTATAGCTTAGGGAAATTAAAATCAAAAAGACACAGCAACCCCAAATTTTGGGACAGCTCTGTTTACCAGAACCTCGTTTACGGTACAAGTTCAATATCACCGAAAGTGAAAAATGGATAAAGAAGTTGTGGTACTTACATACAATGCAATATCACTCAGCAATGAAATCTATGTCATCAGGCCCGTAGCAGCATAATGAGTGGATTCAGGTATGATGATTCTAACTGAAATAAGTCACACAGAAAAAGAAACATCATAAGATATCACTAATACACGGAATGTAAACTTGGCTACACAGGAACTGGATTACAAAACAGAACAGGTTCTCAAATTTAGAAAACCAATATGCTTGCTTAAGGGGAAAGGTCAGTTGGGGAGCGGCATAAAACCAGGGATTGAAATGAGCACAGATAAAGTTCCTTAAGCCAAATATGGAATAGACAAGAGCTACTCCTTGCTCAACGAAATGGACTCAACACCCCATATTAAACGCCTAAGAATGTACCTGACTAGTAAGTATCTTAAAACCTATAGATTGCTATGTCTCCAAAAGAGAATCAAGCGTGTGTACAGGGGCATAAACGCTGCAGTGATAGGATTGGAGAGGTTTGGGGAGCAAATGAAGACCCTTTGAAGTCATATTGCATGGTACCCATTCCACGGGTCTCAACTCTCCAGGATTAAGGGATTCTTCCTTCAGCTAAAACATGCATGTGGAACCGAGAGTATGATCAACCATGTGATCGGGAGACGTGTTCAAATATGTCTCAGTTTTCGTCCCCTGGTACTCGGGTGCAACATTCCAGATGCTTTACTAACACTCTCCCGACTTGGAGAGTCAGTGCCTTTAACCTCCTGTTTGGCCCAGTTTCCTATTTCTGCGGAAGATGAACAGGAATAGGGAGAACCAATGAGAGACTAGCTGGAGGTGTCTGGACGGGCAAATTTAACTCTCATTTCCCACCAGGAAGAGGAATTAACCAAAGGCTCAGTGTTCCGTGCAGGAACCAGATTAGGGCCTGAAGCAATCCTGCGGTGTTGCGGCCAGCTCACAAGAAAGCGAGTTGAAGAAAGGAGCTCAGGGGCACTGTAATTCACAAACCTGCAGAGTTATAAATGACAGCTATCATCCAAAAATATACTGAAGTAAGGCTGCCAATAGGACTTGAAAGCGGGGCAGAATTGCAGGAAACCGCTTTCAGGAGGTAGACTGGAATTGCATTGAAAGCATAGGAAAAGAGGCAGAACGTCCACAATGATGCACTTGGCCAAAAAGGGCGTATGCGTTTTTTCCTGAATATATTTAGGAAAAAACGCATACGCCCTTTTTGGCCAACCAAGCAAGCTTGCAAAGGAAATCTGCACTACAATGAAGTCTCACTTCCCCCCGGTCAAAAGGGCCATCTGATAAAAGTGTAAAATCCAGAAAGGCAGGACAGGCCATGGAGAACTGGGAGCCTTGTTATGCTGAAGGGCGGGATGTAAATTGCCAACAGCCACTCAGGAGAAGTGTATGGTGTTTCCTGAAACATCTAAAAAACAAAGCAACAGAGCCTAGGGCACTTCCACTTATGGTCCTATAGCTTAGGGAAATTAAAATAAAAAAGACACAGCCACCCCAAAGTTTGGGACGGCTCTGTTTACAAGAATCTCGTTTACGGTACAAGTTCAATATCGCAGAAAGTGAAAAATGGATAAAGAAGTTGTGGTACTTACGTACAATGCAATATCACTCAACAATGAAATCTATGTCATCAGGCCGGTAGCAGCATAATGAGTGGATTCAGGTATGATGATTCTAACTGAAATAAGTCACACAGAAAAAGAAACATCATAAGATATCACTAATACACGGAATGTAAACTTGGCTACACAGGAACTGGATTACAAAACAGAACAGGGTCTCAAATGTAGAAAACCAACTTATACTTGCTTAAGAGGAAAGGTGAGTTGGGGTGCTGCATAAAACCAGAGACTGAAATGAGCACAGATAAAGTTCCTTAAGCCAAATATGGAATAGACAAGAGCTACTCCTTGCTCAACCAAATGGACTCAACACCCCATATTAAACGCCTAAGAATGTACCTGACTAGTAAGTATCTTAAAACCTATGGATTGCTATGTCTCCGAAAGAGAATCAAGCGTGTGTACAGGGGCATAAACGCAGCAGTGATAGGATTGGAGAGGTTCGGTGAGCAAATGAAGACCCTTTGAAGTCATATTGCATGGTACCCATTCCACGGGTCTGAACTCTCCATGTTTAAGGGATTCTTCCTTCAGCTAAAACATGCATGTGGAACCCAGAGTATGATCAACCGTGTGATCGGGAGACGTGTTCAAATATGTCTCAGTTTTCGTCCCCTGGTACTCGGGCACAACATTCCAGATGCTTTACTAACACTCTCCCGACTTGGAGAGCCAGTGCCTTTAACCTCCTGTTTGGCCCAGTTTGCAATTTCTGCGGAAGATGAACAGGAATAGGGAGAACCAATGAGAGACTAGCTGGAGGTGTCTGGACGGGCAAATTTAACTCTCGTTTCCCACCAGGAAGAGGAATTAACCAAAGGCTCAGCGTGCCGTGCCAGAACAAGATTAGGGCCTGAAGCAATCCTGCGGTGTTGCGGCCACCTCACAAGAAAGCGAGTTGAAGAAAGGAGCTCAGAGGCACTGTAATTCACAAACCTGCAGAGTTATAAATGACAGCTATCGTCCAAAAATATACTGAAGTAAGGCTGCCAAGAGGACTTGAAAGCGGGGCAGAATTGCAGGCAACCGATTTCAGGAGGTAGACTGGAATTGCATTGAAAGCATAGGAAAAGAGGCAGAACGTTCACAATGATGCACTTGGCCAAAAAGGGCGTATGCGTCTTTTCCTGTATATATTCAGGAAAAAACGCATACGCCCTTTTTGGCCAACCAAGCAAGCTTGCAAAGGAAATCTGCACTACAATGAAGTCTCACTTCCCCCCGGTCAAAAGGGCCATCTGAAAAAAGTGTAAAATCCAGAAAGGCAGGACAGGCCATGGAGAACTGGGAGCCTTGTTATGCTGATGGGCGGGATGTAAATTGCCAACAGCCACTAGGGAGAAGTGTATGGTGTTTCCTGAAACATCTAAAAAACAAAGCAACAGAGCCTAGGGCACTTCCACTTATGGTTCTATAGCTTAGGGAAATTAAAATCAAAAAGACACAGCCACCCCAAAGTTTGGGACGGCTCTGTTTACAATAACCTCGTTTACGGTACAAGTTCAATATCGCAGAAAGTTTAAAATGGATAAAGAAGTTGTGGTACTTACGTACAATGCAATATCACTCAGCAATGAAATCTATGTCATCAGGTCTGTAGCAGCATAATGAGTGGATTCAGGTATGATGATTCTAACTGAAATAAGTCACACAGAAATAGAAATATCATAAGACATCACTAATACACGGAATGTAATCTTGGCTACACAGGATCTGGATTACAAAACAGAACAGGGTCTCAAATGTAGAAAACCAACTTATACTTGCTTAAGAGGAAAGGTGAGTTGGGGTGCTGCATAAAACCAGAGACTGAAATGAGCACAGATAAAGTTCCTTAAACCAAATATGGAATAGACAAGAGCTACTCCTTGCTCAACCAAATGGACTCAACACCCCATATTAAACGCCTAAGAATGTACCTGACTAGTAACTATCTTAAAACCTATGGATTGCTATGTCTCCGAAAGAGAATCAAGCGTGTGTACAGGGGCATAAACGCAGCAGTGATAGGATTGGAGAGGTTCGGTGAGCAAATGAAGACCCTTTGAAGTCATATTGCATGGTACCCATTCCACGGGTCTCAACTCTCCAGGTTTAAGGGATTCTTCCTTCAGCTAAAACATGCATGTGGAACCCAGAGTATGATCAACCGTGTGATCGGGAGACGTGTTCAAATATGTCTCAGTTTTCGTCCCCTGGTACTCGGGTGCAACATTCCATATGCTTTACAAACACTCTCCCGACTTGGAGAGTCAGTGCCTTTAACCTCCTGTTTGGCCCAGTTTGCAATTTCTGCGGAAGATGAACAGGAATAGGGAGAACCAAAGAGAGACTAGCTGGAGGTGTCTGGACGGGCAAATTTAACTCTCATTTCCCACCAGGAAGAGGAATTAACCAAAGGCTCAGCGTGCCGTGCCGGAACCAGATTAGATCCTGAAGCAATCCTGCGGTGTTGCGGCCAGCTCAGAAGAAAGCGAGTTGAAGAAAGGAGCTCAGGGGCACTGTAATTCACAAACCTGCAGAGTTATAAATGACAGCTATCGTCCAAAAATATACTGAAGTAAGGCTGCCAAGAGGACTTGAAAGCGGGGCAGAATTGCAGGCAACCGATTTCAGGAGGTAGACTGGAATTGCATTGAAAGCATAGGAAAAGAGGCAGAACGTCCACAATGATGCACTTGGCCAAAAACGGCGTATGCGTTTTTTCCTGAATATATTCAGGAAAAAACGCATACGCCCTTTTTGGCCAACCAAGCAAGCTTGCAAAGGAAATCTGCACTACAATGAAGTCTCACTTCCCCCCTGTCAAAAGGGCCATCTGAAAAAAGTGTAAAATCCAGAAAGGCAGGACAGGCCATGGAGAACTGGGAGCCTTGTTATGCTGATGGGCGGGATGTAAATTGCCAAAAGCCACTCGGGAGAAGTGTATGGTGTTTCCTGAAACATCTAAAAAACAAAGTAACAGAGCCTAGGGCACTTCCACTTATGGTCGTATAGCTTAGGGAAATTAAAATCAAAAAGACACAGCCACCCCAAAGTTTGGGATGGCTCTGTTTACAAGAACCTCGTTTACGGTACAAGTTCAATATCGCAGAAAGTGAAAACTGGATAAAGAAGTTGTGGTACTTACGTACAATGCAATATCACTCAGCAATGAAATCTATGTCATCAGGCCCGTAGCAGCATAATGAGTGGATTCAGGTATGATGATTCTAACTGAAATAAGTCACACAGAAATAGAAACATCATAAGATATCACTAATACACGGAATGTAATCTTGGCTACACAGGAACTGAATTACAAAACAGAACAGGGTCTCAAATTTAGAAATCCAACTTATGCTTCCTTAAGGGGAAATGTGAGTTGAGGTGCTGCATAAAACCTGAGACTGAAATGAGCACAGATAAAGTTCCTTAAGCCAAATATGGAATAGACAAGAGCTACTCCTTGCTCAACGAAATGGACTCAACACCCCATATTAAACGCCTAAGAATGTACCTGACTAGTAAGTATCTTAAAACCTATGGATTACTATGGCTCTGAAAGAGAATCAAGTGTGTGTACAGGGGCATAACGGCAGCAGTGATAGGATTGGAGAGGTTCGGTGAGCAAATGAAGACCGTTTGAAGTCATATTGCATGGTAACCATTCCAAGGGTCTCAACTCTCCAGGTTTAAGGGATTCTTCCTTCATCTAAAACATGCATGTGGAACCCAGAGTATGATCAACCGTGTGATCGGGAGACGTGTTCCAATATGTCTCAGTTTTTGTCCCCTGGTACTCGGGTGCAACATTCCAGATGCTTTACTAACACTCTCCCGACTTGGAGAGTCAGTGCCTTTAACCTCCTGTTTGGCCCAGTTTGCAATTTCTGCGGAAGATGAACAGGATTAGGGAGAACCAATGAGAGACTAGCTGGAGGTGTCTGGACGGGCAAATTTAACTCTCATTTCCCACCAGGAAGAGGAATTAACCAAAGGCTCAGCGTGCCGTGCCAGAACCAGATTAGGGCCTGAAGCAATCCTGCGGTGTTGCGGCCAGCTCACAAGAAAGCGAGTTGAAGAAAGGAGCTCAGGGGCACTGTAATTCACAAACCTGCAGAGTTATAAATGACAGCTATCGTCCAAAAATATACTGAAGTAAGGCTGCCAAGAGGACTTGAAAGCGGGGCAGAATTGCAGGAAACCGATTTCAGGAGGTAGACTGGAATTGCATTGAAAGCATAGGAAAAGAGGCAGAACGTCCACAATGATGCACTTGGCCAAAAAGGGCGTATGCGTTTTTTCCTGAATATATTCAGGAAAAAATGCATACGCCCTTTTTGGCCAACCAAGCAAGCTTGCAAAGGAAATCTGCACTACAATGAAGTCTCACGTCCCCCCGGTCAAAAGGGCCATCTGAAAAAAGTGTAAAATCCAGAAAGGCAGGACAGGCCATGGAGAACTGGGAGCCTTGTTATGCTGATGGGCGGGATGTAAATTGCCAACAGGCACTGGGGAGAAGTGTATGGTGTTTCCTGAAACATCTAAAAAACAAAGCAACAGAGCCTAGGGCACTTCCACTTATGGTCCTATAGCTTAGGGAAATTGAAATCAAAAAGACACAGCCACCCCAAAGTTTGGGATGGCTCTGTTTACAAGAACCTCATTTACGGTACACGTTCAATATCGCAGAAAGTGAAAAATGGATAAAGAAGTTGTGGTACTTACGTACAATGCAATATCACTCAGCAATGAAATCTATGTCATCAGGCCCGTAGCATCATAATGAGTGGATTCAGGTATGATGATTCTAACTGAAATAAGTCACACAGAAAAAGAAACATCATAAGATATCACTAATACACAGAATGTAAACTTGGCTACACAGGAAGTGGATTACAAAACAGAACAGGGTCTCAAATGTAGAAAACCAACTTATGCTGGCTTAAGGGGAAAGGTGAGTTGGGGTGCTGCATAAAACCAGAGATTGAAATGAGCACAGATAAAGTTCCTTAAGCCAAATATGGAGTAGACAAGAGCTACTCCTTGCTCTACGAAATGGACTCAACACCCCATATTAAACGCCTAAGAATGTACCTGACTAGTAAGTATCTTAAAACCTATGGATTGCTATGTCTCTGAAAGAGAATCAAGCGTGTGTACAGGGGCATAAAAGCAGCAGTGATAGGACTGGAGAGGTTCGGTGAGCAAATGAAGACCCTTTGAAGTCATATTGCATGGTACCCATTCCACGGGTCTCAACTCTCCAGTTTTAAGGGATTCTGCCTTCAGCTCAAACATGCATGTGGAACACAGAGTATGATCAACCATGTGATCGGGAGACGTGTTCCAATATGTCTCAGTTTTCGTCCCCTGGTACTCGGGTGCAACTTTCCAGACGCTTTACTAACACTCTCCCGACTTGGAGAGTCAGTGCCTTTAACCTCCTGTTTGGCCCAGTTTGCAGTTTCTGCGTAAGATGAACAGGAATAGGGAGAACCAATGAGAGACTAGCTGGAGGTGTCTGGACGGGCAAATTTAACTCTCATTTCCCACCAGGAAGAGGAATTAACCAAAGGCTCAGCGTGCCATGCCGGAACCAGATTAGGGCCTGAAGCAATCCTGCGGTGTTGCGGCCAGCTCACAAAAAAGCGAGTTGAAGAAAGGAGCTCAGGGGCACTGTAATTCACAAACCTGCAGAGTTATAAATGACAGCTATCGTCCAAAAATATACTGAAGTAAGGCTTCCAAGAGGACTTCAAAGCGGGGCAGAATTGCAGGAAACCAATTTCAGGAGGTAGACTGGAATTGCATTTAAAGCATAGGAAAAGAGGCAGAACGTCCACAATGATGCACTTGGCCAAAAAGGGCGTATGCGTCTTTTCCTGAATATATTCAGGAAAAGACGCATACGCCCTTTTTGGCCAACCAAGCAAGCTTGCAAAGGAAATCTGCACTACAATGAAGTCTCACTTCCCCCCGTCAAAAGGGCCATCTGAAAAATGTGTAAAATCCAGAAAGGCAGGACAGGCCATGGAGAACTGGGAGCCTTGTTATGCTGAATGGCGGGATGTAAATTGCCAACAGCCACTCTGGAGAAGTGTATGGTGTTTCCTGAAACATCTAAAAAGCAAAGCAACAGAGCCTAGGGCACTTCCACTTATGGTCCTATAGCTTAGGGAAATTAAAATCAAAAAGACACAGCCACCCCAAAGTTTGGGACGGCTCTGTTTACAAGAACCTCGTTTACGGTACAAGGTCAATATCGCAGAAAGCGAAAAAAGGATAAAGAAGTTGTGGTACTTATGTACAATGCAATATCACTCAGCAATGAAATCTATGTCATCAGGCCCATAGCAGCATAATGAGTGGATTCAGGTATGATGATTCTAACTGAAATAAGTCACACAGAAAAAGAAACATCATATCACTAATACACGGAATGTAATCTTGGCTACACAGGAACTGAATTACAAAACAGAACATGGTCTCAAATTTAGAAAACCAACTTATGCTTGCTTAAGGGGAAAGGTGAGTTGGGGTGCTGCATAAAACCAGAGATTGAAATGAGCACAGATAAAGTTCCTTAAGCCAAATATGGAATAGACAAGAGCTACTCCTTGCTCAATGAAATGGTCTCAACACCCCACATTAAACGCCTAAGAATGTACCTGACTAGTAAGTATCTTAAAACCTATGGATTGCTATGTCTCTGAAAGAGAATCAAGCATGTGTACAGGGGCATAAACGCAGCAGTGATAGGATTGGAGAGGTTCGGTGAGCAAATGAAGACCCTTTGAAGACATATTGCATGGTACCCATTCCACGGGTCTCAACTCTCCAGGTTTAAGGGATTCTTCCTTCAGCTAAAACATGCATGTGGAACCCAGAGTATGATCAACCGTGTGATCGGGAGACATGTTCCAATATGTCTCAGTTCTCGTCCCCTGGTAATCGGGTGCAACAATCCAGACGCTTTACTAACACTCTCCCGACTTGGAGAGTTAGTGCCTTTAACCTCCTGCTGGCCCAGTTTGCAATTTCTGCGGAAGATGAACAGGTATAGGGAGAACCAATGAGAGACTAGCTGGAGATGTCTGCACGTGCAAATTTAACTCTCATTTCCCACCAGGAAGAGGAATTAACCAAAGGCTCAGCGTGCCATGCCAGAACCAGATTAGGGCCTGAAGCAATCCTGCGGTGTTGCGGCCAGCTCACAAGAATGCGAGTTCAATAAAGGAGCTCAGGGGCATTGTAATTCACAAACCTGCAGAGTTATAAATGACAGCTATCGTCCAAAAATATACTGAAGTAAGGCTGCCAAGAGGACTTGAAAGCGGGGCAGAATTGCAGGAAACCTATTTCAGGAGGTAGACTGGAATTGCCTTTAAAGCATAGGAAAAGAGGCAGAACGTCGACAATGACGCACTTGGCCAAAAAGGGCATATGCGTTTTTTCCTGAATATATTCAGGAAAAAACGCATTCAGGAAAAAACGCATACGCCCTTTTTGGCCAACCAAGCAAGCTTGCAAAGGAAATCTGCACTACAATGAAGTCTCACTTCCCCCCGGTCAAAAGGGCCATCTGAAAAAAGTGTAAAATCCAGAAAGGCAGGACAGGCCATGGAGAACTGGGAGCCTTGTTATGCTGATGGGCGGGATGTAAATTGCCAAAAGCCACTCGGGAGAAGTGTATGGTGTTTCCGGAAACATCTAAAAAACAAAGCAACAGAGCCTAGGGCAGTTCCACTTATGGTCCTATAGCTTAGGGAAATTAAAATCAAAAAGACACAGCCACCCCAAAGTTTGGGACGGCTCTGTTTACAAGAACCTCGTTTACGTTACAAGTTCAATATCGCAGAAAGTGAAAAATGGATAAAGAAGTTGTGGTACTTACGTACAATGCAATATCACTCAGCAATGAAATCTATGTCATCAGGCCCGTAGCAGCATAAAGAGTGGATTCAGGTATGATGATTCTAACTGAAATAAGTCACACAGAAAAAGAAACATCATAAGATATCACTAATACACGAAATGTAACCTTGGCTACACAGGAACTGAATTACAAAACAGAACAGGGTCTCAAATTTAGAAAACCAACTTATGCTTGCTTAAGGGGAAATGTGAGTTGGGGTACTGCATAAAACCAGACATTGAAATGAGCACAGATAAAATTCCTTAAGCCAAATATGTAATAGACAAGAGTTACTCCTTGCTCAACGAGATGGACACAACACCCCATATTAAACGCCTAAGAATGTACCTGACTTGTAAGTATTTTAAAACCTTTGGATCGCTATGTCTCCGAAAGAGAATCAAGCATGTGTACAGGGGCATAAACGCAGCAGTGATAGGACTGGAGAGGTTCGGTGAGCAAATGAAGACCCTTTGAAGTCATATTGCATGGTACCCATTCCAAGGGTCTCAACTCTTCAGGTTTAAGGGATTCTTCCTTCAGCTAAAGCATGCATGTGGAACGCAGAGTATGATCAACCGTGTGATAGGGAGAGGTGTTCAAATATGTCTCAGTTCTCGTCCCCTGGGACTCGGGTGCAACATTCCAGATGCTTTACTAACACTCTCCCGACTTGGAGAGTCAGTGCCTTTAACCTCCTGTTTGGCCCAGTTTGCAATTTCTGCGGAAGATGAACAGGAATAGGGAGAACCAATGAGAGACTAGCTGGAGGTGTCTGGACGGGCAAATTTAACTCTCATTTCCCACCAGGAAGAGGAATTAACCAAAGGCTCAGCGTGCCGGGCCGGAACCAGATTAGGGCCTGAAGCAATCCTGCGGTGTTGCGGTCAGCTCACAAGAATGCGAGTTGAAGAAAGGAGCTCGGGGCACTGTAATTCACAAACCTGCAGAGTTATAAATGACACATATCATACAAAAATATACTGAAGTAAGGCTGCCAAGAGGACTTCAAAGCGGGGCAGAATTGCAGGAAACCGATTTCAGGAGGTAGACTGGAATTGCATTTAAAGCATGGGAAAAGAGGCAGAACGTCGACAATGATGCACTTGGCCAAAAAGGGCGTATGCGTTTTTTCCTCAATATATTCAGGAAAAAACGCATACGCCCTTTTTGGCCAACCAAGCAAGCTTGCAAAGAAATCTGCACTACAATGAAGTCTCACTTCCCCCCGGTGAAAAGGGCCATCTGAAAAAAGTGTAAAATCCAGAAAGGCAGGACAGGCCATGGAGAACTGGGAGCCTTGTTATGCTGAAGGGCGGGATGTAAATTGCCAACAGCCACTCGGGAGAAGTGTATGGTTTTTCCTGAAACATCTAAAAAACAAAGCAACACAGACTAGGACACTTCCACGTATGGTCCTATAGCTTAGGGAAATTAAAATCAAAAAGACACAGCCACCCCAAAGTTTGGGACGGACTCTTTACAAGAACCTCGTTTACGGTACAAGTTCAATATCGCAGAAAGCGAAAAATGGATAAAGAAGTTGTGGTACTTACGTACAATGCAATATCACTCAGCATGAAATCTATGTCATCAGGCCCGTAGCAGCATAATGAGTGGATTCAGGTATGATGATTCTAACTGAAATAAGTCACACAGAAAAAGAAACATCATAAGATATCTCTAATACACGGAATGTAAACTTGGCTACACAGGAACTGGATTACAAAACATAAGAGGGTCTCAAATTTAGAAAACCAACTTATGCTTGCTTAAGGGGAAAGGTGAGTTGGGGTGCTGCATAAAACCAGAGATTGAAATGAGCACAGATAAAGTTCCTTAAACCAAATATGGAATAGACAAGAGCTACTCCTTGCTCAACGAAATGGACTCAACACCCCATATTAAACGCCTAAGAATGTACCTGAGTAGTAAGTATCTTAAAACCTATGGATTGCTATGTCTCCGAAAGGGAAACAAGCATGTGTACAGGGGCATAAACGCAGCAGTGATAGGATTGGAGAGGTTCGGTGAGCAAATGAAGACCCTTTGAAGTCATATTGCATGGTACCCATTCCACGGGTCTCAACTCTCCAGGTTTAAGGGATTCTTCCTTCAGCTAAAACATGCATGTGGAACCCAGAGTATGATCAACCGTGTGATCGGGAGACGTGTTCAAATATGTCTCAGTTTTCGTCCCCTGGGACTCGGGTGCAACATTCCAGATGCTTTACTAACACTCTCCCGACTTGGAGAGTCAGTGCCTTTAACCTCCTGTTTGGCCCAGTTTGCAATTTCTGCGGAAGATGAACAGGAATAGGGAGAACCAATGAGAGACTAGCTGGAGGTGTCTGGACGGGCAAATTTAACTCTCATTTCCCACCAGGAAGAGGAATTAACCAAAGGCTCAGCGTGCCGTGCCGGAACCAGATTAGGGCCTGAAGCAATCCTGCGGTGTTGCGGCCAGCTCACAAGAAAGCGAGTTGAAGAAAGGAGCTCAGGGGCACTGTAATTCACAAACCTGCAGAGTTATAAATGACAGCTATCGTCCAAAAATATACTGAAGTAAGGCTGCCAAGAGGACTTGAATTTGGGGCAGAATTGCAGGAAACCGATTTCAGGAGATAGACTGGAATTGCATTTAAAGCAGAGGAAAAGAGGCAGAACGTCGACAATGATGCACTTGACCAAAAAGGGCGTATGCATTTTTTCCTGAATATATTCAGGAAAAAACGCATACGCCCTTTTTGGCCAACCAAGGAAGCTTGCAAAGGAAATCTGCACTACAATGAAGTCTCACTTCCCCCGGTCAAGAGGGCCTTCTGAAAAAAGTGTAAAATCCAGAAAGGCAGGACAGGCCATGGAGAACTGGGAGCCTTGTTATGCTGATGGGCGGGATGTAAATTGCCAACAGCCACTCGGGAGAAGTGTATGGTGTTTCCTGTAACATCTAAAAAACAAAGCAACAGAGCCTAGGGCACTTCCACTTATGGTCCTATAGCTTAGGGAAATTAAAATCAAAAAGACACAGCCACCCCAAAGTTTGGGACGGCTCTGTTTAGAAGAACCTCGTTTACGGTACAAGTTCAATATCGCAGAAAGTGAAAAATGGATAAACAAGTTGTGGTACTTACGTACAATGCAATATCACTCAGCATGAAATCTATGTCATCAGGCCCGTAGCAGCATAATGAGTGGATTCAGGTATGATGATTCTAACTGAAATAAGTCACACAGAAAAAGAAACATCATAAGATATCACTAATACACGGAATGTAAACTTGGCTACACAGGAACTGGATTACAAAACAGAAGAGGGTCTCAAATTTAGAAAACCAACTTATGCTGGCTTAAGGGGAAAGGTGAGTTGGGGTGCTGCATAAAACCAGAGACTGAAATGAGCACAGATAAAGTTCCTTAAGCCAAATATGGAATAGACAAGAGCTACTCCTTGCTCAACGAAAAGGATTCAACACACCATATTAAACGCCTAAGAATGTACCTGACTAGTAAGTATCTTAAATTCTATAGATTGCTATGTCTCCAAAAGAGAATCAAGCGTGTGTACAGGGGCATAAACGCAGCAGTGATAGGATTGGAGAGGTTCAGTGAGCAAATGAAGACCCTTTGAAGTCATATTGCATGGTACCCATTCCACGGGTCTGAACTCTCCAGGTTTAAGGGATTCTTCCTTCAGCTAAAACATGCATGTGGAACCCAGAGTATGATCAACCGTGTGATCGGGAGACGTGTTCAAATATGTCTCAGTTTTCGTCCCCTGGTACTAGGGTGCAATATTCCAGACACTTTACTAACACTCTCCCGACTTGGAGAGTCAGTACCTTTAACCTCCTTTTTGGCCCAGTTTGCAATTTCTGCGGAAGATGAACAGGAATAGGGAGAACCAATGAGAGACTAGCTGGAGGTGTCTGGACGGGCAAATTTAACTCTCATTTCCCACCAGGAAGAGGAATTAACCAAAGGCTCAGCATGCCGTGCCGGAACCAGATTAGGGCCTGAAGCAATCCTGCGGTGTTGCGGTCAGCTCACAAGAAAGCGAGTTGAAGAAAGGAGCTCAGGGGCACTGTAATTCACAAACCTGCAGAGTTATAAATGACAGCTATCGTCCAAAAATATACTGAAGTAAGGCTGCCAAGAGGACTTGAAAGCGGGGCAGAATTGCAGGAAACCGATTTCAGGAGGTAGACTGGAATTGCATTTAAGCAGAGGAAAAGAGGCAGAACGTCGACAATGATGCACTTGGCCAAAAAGGGCGTATGCGTTTTTTCCTGAATATATTCAGGAAAAAACGCATACGCCCTTTTTGGCCAAACAAGCAAGCTTGCAAAGGAAATCTGCACTACAATGAAGTCTCACTTCCCCCCGGTCAAAAGGAACATCTGAAAAAAGTGTAAAATCCAGAAAGGCAGGACAGGCCATGGAGAACTGGGAGCCTTGTTATGCTGATGGGCAGGATGTAAATTGCCAACAGCCACTGGGGAGAAGTGTATGGTGTTTCCTGAAACATCTAAAAATCAAAGCAACAGAGCCTAGGGCACTTCCACTTATGGTCCTATAGCTTAGGGAAATTAAAATCAAAAAGACACAGCCACCCCAAAGTTTGGGACGGCTCTGTTTACAAGAATCTCGTTTACGGTACAAGTTCAATATCGCAGAAAGCAAAAAATGGATAAAGAAGTTGCGATACTTACGTACAATGCAATATCACTCAGCAATGAAATCTATGTCATCAGGCCCGTAGCAGCATAATGAGTGGATTCAGGTATGATGATTCTAACTGAAATAAGTCACACAGAAAAAGAAACATCATAAGATATCACTAATACACGGAATGTAAACTTGGCTACACAGGAACTGGATTACAAAACAGAACAGGTTCTCAAATTTAGAAAACCAATATGCTTGCTTAAGGGGAAAGGTCAGTTGGGGAGCTGCATAAAACCAGGGATTGAAATGAGCACAGATAAAGTTCCTTAAACCAAATATGGAATAGACAAGAGCTACTCCTTGCTCAACGAAATGGACTCAACACCCCATATTAAACGCCTAAGAATGTACCTGACTAGTAAGTATCTTAAAACCTATAGATTGCTATGTCTCCAAAAGAGAATCAAGCGTGTGTACAGGGGCATAAAAGCAGCAGTGATAGGACTGGAGAGGTTCGGTGAGCAAATGAATACCCTTTGAAGTCATATTGCATGGTTCTCATTCCACGGGTCTCAACTCTCCAGGTTTAAGGGATTCTTCCTTCAGCTAAAACATGCATGTGGAACCCAGAGTATGATCAACCGTGTGATCGGGAGACGTGTTCAAATATGTCTCAGTTTTCGTCCCCTGGTACTCGGGTGCAACATTCCAGATGCTTTACTAGCACTCTCCCGACTTGGAGAGTCAGTGCCTTTAACCTCCTGTTTGGCCCAGTTTGCAATTTCTGCGGAAGATGAACAGGAATAGGGAGAACCAAAGACAGACTAGCTGGAGGTGTCTGGACGGGCAAATTTAACTCTCATTTCCCACCAGGAAGAGGAATTAACCAAAGGCTCAGTGTGCCGTGCCGGAACCAGATTAGGGCCTGAAGCAATCCTGCGGTGTTGCGGCCAGCTCACAAGAAAGCGAGTTGAAGAAAGGAGCTCAGGGGCGCTGTAATTCACAAACCTGCAGAGTTATAAATGACAGCTATCGTCCAAAAATATGCTGAAGTAAGGCTGCCAAGAGGACTTGAATGCGGGGCAGAATTGCAGGAAACTGATTTCAGGAGGTAGACTGGAATTGCATTGAAAGCATAGGAAAAGAGGCAGAACGTCCACAATGATGCACTTGGCCAAAAAGGGCGTATGCGTTTTTTCCTGAATATATTCAGAAAAAAACGCATACGCCCATTTTGGCCAACCAAGAAAGCTTGCAAAGGAAATCTGCACTACAATGAAGTCTCACTTCCCCCCGGTCAAAAGGGCCATCTGAAAAAAGTGTAAAATCCAGAAAGGCAGGACAGGCCATGGAGAACTGGGAGCCTTGTTATGCTGATGGGCGGGATGTAAATTGCCAACAGCCACTGGGGAGAAGTGTATGGTGTTTCCTGAAACATCTAAAAAACAAAGCAACAGAGCCTAGGGCACTTCCACTTATGGTCCTATAGCTTAGGGAAATTAAAATCAAAAAGACACAGCCACCCCAAAGTTTGGGACGGCTCTGTTTACAAGAACCTCCTTTACAGTACAAGTTCAATATCGCAGAAAGTGAAAAATGGATAAAGAAGTTGTGGTACTTACGTACAATGCAATATCACTCAACAGTGAAATCTATGTCATCAGGCCCGTAGCAGCATAATGAGTGGATTCAGGTATGATGATTCTAACTGAAATAAGTCACACAGAAAAAGAAACATCATAAGATGTCACTAATACATGGAATGTAAACTTGGCTACACAGGAAGTGGATTACAAAACAGAACAGGTTCTCAAATTTAGAAAACCAACATGCTTGCTTAAGGGGAAAGGTGAGTTGGGGTGCTGCATAAAACCAGAGATTGAAATGAGCACAGATAAAGTTCCTTAAGCCAAATATGGAATAGACAAGAGCTACGCCTTGCTCAACGAAATGGACTCAACACCCCATATTAAATGCCTAAGAATGTACCTGACTAGTAAGTATCTTAAAACCTATGGATGGGTATGTCTCTGAAAGAGAATCAAGCGTGTGTACAGGGGCATAAACGCAGCAGTGATAGGATTGGAGAGGTTCGGTGAGCAAATGAAGACCCTTTGAAGTCATATTGCATGGTACCCATTCCACGGGTCTCAACTCTCCAGGTTTAAGGGATTCTTCCTTCAGCTAAAACATGCATGTGGGACCCAGAGTATGATCAACCATGTGATCGGGAGACGTGTTCAAATATGTCTCAGTTTTCGTCCCCTGGTACTAGGGCGCAACATTCCAGATGCTTTACTAACACTCTCCCGACTTGGAGAGCCAGTGCCTTTAACCTCCTGTTTGGCCCAGTTTGCAATTTCTGCGGAAGATGAACAGGAATAGGGAGAACCAAAGAGAGACTAGCTGGAGGTGTCTGGACGGGCAAATTTAACTCTCATTTCCCACCAGGAAGAGGAATTAACCAAAGGCTCAGCGTGCCATGCCAGAACCAGATTAGGGCCTGAAGCAATCCTGCGGTGTTGCGGCCACCTCACAAGAAAGCGAGTTGAAGAAAGGAGCTCAGGGGCACTGTAATTCACAAACCTGCAGAGTTATAAATGACAGCTATCGTCCAAAAATATACAGAAGTAAGGCTGCCAAGAGGACTTGAAAGCGGGGCAGAATTGCAGGAAACCGATTTCAGGAGGTAGACTGGAATTGCATTTAAAGCATAGGAAAAGAGGCAGAACGTCCACAATGATGCACTTGGCCAAAAAGGGCGTATGCGTCTTTTCCTGAATATATTCAGGAAAAAACGCATACGCCCTTTTTGGCCAACCAAGCAAGCTTGCAAAGAAAATCTGCACTACAATGAAGTCTCACTTCCCCCCGGTCAAAAGGGCCATCTGAAAAAAGTGTAAAATCCAGAAAGGCAGGACAGGCCATGGAAAACTGGGAGCCTTGTTATGCTGATGGGCGGGATGTAAATTGCCAACAGCCACTCGGGAGAAGTGTATGGTGTTTCCTGAAACATCTAAAAAACAAAGCAACAGAGCCTAGGGCACTTCCACTTATGGTCCTATAGCTTAGGGAAATTAAAATCAAAAAGACACAGCCACCCAAAAGTTTGGGACGGCTCTGTTTACAATAACCTCGTTTACGGTACAAGTTGAATATCGCAGAAAGTTTAAAATGGATAAAGAAGTTGTGGTACTTACGTACAATGCAATATCACTCAGCAATGAAATCTATGTCATCAGGCCCGTAGCAGCATAATGAGTGGATTCAGGTATGATGATTCTAACTGAAATAAGTCACAGAGAAAAAGAAACATCATAAGATATCACTAATACACGGAATGTAAACTTGGCTACACAGGAAGTGGATTACAAAACAGAACAGGGTCTCAAATGTAGAAAACCAACTTATGCTTGCTTAAGGGGAAAGGTGAGTTGGGGTGCTGCATAAAACCAGAGATTGAAATGAGCACAGATAAAGTTCCTTAAGCCAAATATGGAATAGACAAGAGCTACTCCTTGCTCAACGAAATGGACTCAACACCCCATATTAAACGCCTAAGAATGTACCTGACTAGTAAGTATCTTAAAACCTATGGATTACTATGGCTCTGAAAGAGAATCAAGCGTGTGTACAGGGGCATAACGGCAGCAGTGATAGGATTGGAGAGGTTCGGTGAGCAAATGAAGACCCTTTGAAGTCATATTGCATGGTACCCATTCCACGGGTCTCAACTCTCCATGTTTAAGGGATTCTTCCTTCAGCTAAAACATGCATGTGGAACCCAGAGTATGATCAACCGTGTGATTGGGAGACGTGTTCAAATATGTCTCAGTTCTCATCCCCTGGTACTCGGGTGCAATATTCCAGATGCTTTACTAACACTCTCCCGACTTGGAGAGTCAGTGCCTTTAACCTCCTGTTTGGCCCAGTTTGCAATTTCTGCGGAAGATGAACAGGAATAGGGAGAACCAATGAGAGACTAGCTGGAGGTGTCTGGACGGGCAAATTTAACTCTCATTTCCCACCAGGAAGAGGAATTAACCAAAGGCTCAGCGTGCCGTGCCGGAACCAGATTAGGGCCTGAAGCAATCCTGCGGTGTTGCGGCCAGCTCAGAAGAAAGCGAGTTGAAGAAAGGAGCTCAGGGGCACTGTAATTCACAAACATGCAGAGTTATAAATGACAGCTATCGTCCAAAAATATACTGAAGTAAGGCTGCCAAGAGGACTTGAAAGCGGGGCAGAATTGCAGGCAACCGATTTCAGGAGGTAGACTGGAATTGCATTGAAAGCATAGGAAAAGAGGCAGAACATCCACAATGTTGCACTTGGCCAAAAAGTGC
This sequence comes from Orcinus orca, assembly GCF_937001465.1. Taxonomy (NCBI): domain Eukaryota; kingdom Metazoa; phylum Chordata; class Mammalia; order Artiodactyla; family Delphinidae; genus Orcinus; species Orcinus orca. Next base: position 65,554 of record NW_026043850.1, on the reverse strand, counting down.
GTACGCGTTTTTTCCTGAATATATTCAGGAAAAAACACGTACGCCCTTTTTGGCCAACCAAGGAAGCTTGCAAAGGAAATCTGCACTACAATGAAGTCTCACTTCCCCCCAGTCAAAAGGGCCATCTGAATAAAGTGTAAGATCCAGAAAGGCAGGACAGGCCATGGAGAACTGGGAGCCTTGTTATGCTGATGGGCGGGATGTAAATTGCCAACAGCCACTCGGGAGAAGTCTATGGTGTATCCTGAAACATCTAAAAAACAAAGCAAGAGAGCCTAGGGCACTTCCACTTATGGTCCTATAGCTTAGGGAAATTAAAATCAAAAAGACACAGCCACCCCAAAGTTTGGGACGGCTCTGTTTACAAGAACCTCGTTTACGGTACAAGTTCAATATCGCAGAAAGTGAAAAATGGATAAAGAAGTTGTGGTACTTACGTACAATGCAATATCACTCAGCAATGAAATCTATGTCATCAGGTCTGTAGCAGCATAATGAGTGGATTCAGGTATGATGATTCTAACTGAAATAAGTCACACAGAAATAGAAATATCATAAGACATCACTAATACACGGAATGTAATCTTGGCTACACAGGATCTGGATTACAAAACAGAACAGGGTCTCAAATGTAGAAAACCAACTTATACTTGCTTAAGAGGAAAGGTGAGTTGGGGTGCTGCATAAAACCAGAGACTGAAATGAGCACAGATAAAGTTCTTTAAGCCAAATATGGAATAGACCAGAGCTACTCCTTGCTCAACGAAATGCACTCAACACCCCATATTAAACGCCTAAGAATGTACCTGACTAGTAAGTATCTTAAAACCTATGGATTGCTATGTCTCCGAAAGAGAATCAAGCGTGTGTACAGGGGCATAAACGCAGCAGTGATAGGATTGGAGAGGTTCGGTGAGCAAATGAAGACCCTTTGAAATCATATTTCATGGTACCCATTCCACGGGTCTCAACTCTCCAGGTTTAAGGGATTCTTCCTTCAGCTAAAACATGCATGTGGAACCCAGAGTATGATGAACCGTGTGATCGGGAGACGTGTTCAAATATGTCTCAGTTTTCATCCCCTGGTACTCGGGTGCAACATTCCAGATGCTTTACAAACACTCTCCCGACTTGGATAGTCAGTGCCTTTAACCTCCTGTTTGGCCCAGTTTGCAATTTCTGCGGAAGATGAACAGGAATAGGGAGAACCAATGAGAGACTAGCTGGAGGTGTCTGGACGGGCAAATTTAACTCTCATTTCCCACCAGGAAGAGGAATTAACCAAAGGCTCAGCGTGCCGTGCCGGAACCAGATTAGGTCTTGAAGCAATCCTGCGGTGTTGCGGCCAGCTCACAAGAAAGCGAGTTGAAGAAAGGAGCTCAGGGGCACTGTAATTCACAAACTTGCAGAGTTATAAATGACAGCTATCGTCCAAAAATATACTGAAGTAAGGCTGCCAAGAGGACTTGAAAGCGGGGCAGAATTGCAGGCAACCGATTTCAGGAGGTAGACTGGAATTGCATTGAAAGCATAGGAAAAGAGGCAGAACGTCCACAATGATGCACTTGGCCAAAAAGGGCGTATGAGTTTTTTCCTGAATATATTCAGGAAAAAACGCATACGCCCTTTTTGGCCAACCAAGCAAGCTTGCAAAGGAAATCTGCACTACAATGAAGTCTCACTTCCCACCGGTCAAAAGGGCCATCTGAAAAAAGTGTAAAATCCAGAAAGGCAGGACAGGCCATGGAGAACTGGGAGCCTTGTTATGCTGATGGGCGGGATGTAAATTGCCAAAAGCCACTCGGGAGAAGTGTATGGTGTTTCCTGAAACATCTAAAAAACAAAGTAACAGAGCCTAGGGCACTTCCACTTATGGTCCTATAGCTTAGGGAAATTAAAATCAAAAAGACACAGCCACCCCAAAGTTTGGGATGGCTCTGTTTACAAGAACCTCGTTTACGGTACAAGTTCAATATCGCAGAAAGTGAAAAATGGATAAAGAAGTTGTGGTACTTACGTACAATGCAATATCACTCAACAATGAAATCTATGTCATCAGGCCCGTAGCAGCATAATGAGTCGATTCAGGTATTATGATTCTAACTGAAATAAGTCACACAGAAAAAGAAACATCATAAGACATCACTAATACACAGAATGTAAACTTGGCTACACAGGAAGTGGATTACAAAACAGAACAGGGTCTCAAATGTAGAAAACCAACTTATGCTGGCTTAAGGGGAAAGGTGAGTTGGGGTGCTGCATAAAACCAGAGATTGAAATGAGCACAGATAAAGTTCCTTAAGCCAAATATGGAGTAGACAAGAGCTACACCTTGCTCAACGAAATGGACTCAACACCCCATATTAAACGCCTAAGAATGTACCTGACTAGTAAGTATCTTAAAACCTATGGATTGCTATGTCTCTTAAAGAGAATCAAGCGTGTGTACAGGGGCATAAAAGCAGCAGTGATAGGACTGGAGAGGTTCGGTGAGCAAATGAAGACCCTTTGAAGTCATATTGCATGGTACCCATTCCACGGGTCTCAACTCTCCAGGTTTAAGGGATTCTGCCTTCAGCTCAAACATGCATGTGGAACACAGAGTATGATCAACCATGTGATCGGGAGACGTGTTCCAATATGTCTCAGTTTTTGTCCCCTGGTACTCGGGTGCAACTTTCCAGACGCTTTACTAACACTCTCCCGACTTGGAGAGTCAGTGCCTTTAACCTCCTGTTTGGCGCAGTTTGCAGTTTCTGCGTAAGATGAACAGGAATAGGGAGAACCAATGAGAGACTAGCTGGAGGTGTCTGGACGGGCAAATTTAACTCTCATTTCCCACCAGGAAGAGGAATTAACCAAAGGCTCAGCGTGCCATGCCGGAACCAGATTAGGGCCTGAAGCAATCCTGCGGTGTTGCGGCCAGCTCACAAAAAAGCGAGTTGAAGAAAGGAGCTCAGGGGCACTGTAATTCACAAACCTGCAGAGTTATAAATGACAGCTATCGTCCAAAAATATACTGAAGTAAGGCTGCCAAGAGGACTTCAAAGCGGGGCAGAATTGCAGGAAACCAATTTCAGGAGGTAGACTGGAATTGCATTTAAAGCATAGGAAAAGAGGCAGAACGTCCACAATGATGCACTTGGCCAAAAAGGGCGTATGCGTCTTTTCCTGAATATATTCAGGAAAAGACGCATACGCCCTTTTTGGCCAACCAAGCAAGCTTGCAAAGGAAATCTGCACTACAATGAAGTCTCACTTCCCCCCGGTCAAAAGGGCCATCTGAAAAATGTGTAAAATCCAGAAAGGCAGGACAGGCCATGGAGAACTGGGAGCATTGTTATGCTGAATGGCGGGATGTAAATTGCCAACAGCCACTTGGGAGAAGTGTATGGTGTTTCCTGAAACATCTAAAAAACAAAGCAACAGAGCCTAGGGCACTTCCACTTATGGTCCTATAGCTTAGGGAAATTAAAATCAAAAAGACACAGCCACCCCAAAGTTTGGGACGGCTCTGTTTACAAGAACCTCCTTTACGGTACAAGTTCAATATCGCAGAAAGCGAAAAAAGGATAAAGAAGTTGTGGTACTTATGTACAATGCAATATCACTCAGCAATGAAATCTATGTCATCAGGCCCGTAGCAGCATAATGAGTGGATTCAGGTATGATGATTCTAACTGAAATAAGTCACACAGAAAAAGAAACATCATAAGATATCACTAATACACGGAATGTAATCTTGGCTACACAGGAACTGAATTACAAAACAGAACAGTGTCTCAAATTTAGAAAACCAACTTATGCTTGCTTAAGGGGAAAGGTGAGTTGGGGTGCTGCATAAAACCAGAGATTGAAATGAGCACAGATAAAGTTCCTTAAGCCAAATATGGAATAGACAAGAGCTACTCCTTGCTCAACGAAATGGACTCAACACCCCATATTAAACGCCTAAGAATGTACCTGACTAGTAAGTATCTTAATACCTATGGATTACTATGGCTCTGAAAGAGAAACAAGCGTGTGTACAGGGGCATAACGGCAGCAGTGATAGGATTGGAGAGGTTCGGTGAGCAAATGAAGACCCTTTGAAGTCATATTGCATGGTACCCATTCCACAGCTCTCAACTCTCCATGTTTAAGGGATTCTTCCTTCAGCTAAAACATGCATGTGGAACCCAGAGTATGATCAACCGTGTGATTGGGAGACGTGTTCAAATATGTCTCAGTTCTCATCCCCTGGTACTCGGGTGCAATATTCCAGATGCTTTACTAACACTCTCCCGACTTGGAGAGTCAGTGCCTTTAACCTCCTGTTTGGCCCAGTTTGCAATTTCTGCGGAAGATGAACAGGAATAGGGAGAACCAATGAGAGACTAGCTGGAGGTGTCTGGACGGGCAAATTTAACTCTCATTTCCCACCAGGAAGAGGAATTAACCTAAGGCTCAGCGTGCCGTGCCGGAACCAGATTAGGGCCTGAAGCAATCCTGCGGTGTTGCGGCCAGCTCAGAAGAAAGCGAGTTGAAGAAAGGAGCTCAGGGGCACTGTAATTCACAAACATGCAGAGTTATAAATGACAGCTATCGTCCAAAAATATACTGAAGTAAGGCTGCCAAGAGGACTTGAAAGCGGGGCAGAATTGCAGGCAACCGATTTCAGGAGGTAGACTGGAATTGCATTGAAAGCATAGGAAAAGAGGCAGAACGTCCACAATGATGCACTTGGCCAAAAAGTGCGTACGCGTTTTTTCCTGAATATATGTAGGAAAAAACACATACGCCCTTTTTGGCCAACCAAGGAAGCTTGCAAAGGAAATCTGCACTACAAAGAAGTCTCACTTCCCCCCGGTCAAAAGGGCCATCTGAATAAATTGTAAAATCCAGAAAGGCAGGACAGGCCATGTAGAACTGGGAGCCTTGTTATGCTGATGGGCGGGATGTAAATTGCCAACAGCCACTCGGGAGAAGTCTATGGTGTATGCTGAAACATCTAAAAAACAAAGCAAGAGAGCCTAGGGCACTTCCACTTATGGTCCTATAGCTTAGGGAAATTAAAATCAAAAAGACACAGCCACCCCAAAGTTTGGGACGGCTCTGTTTACAAGAACCTCGTTTACAGTACAAGTTCAATATCGCAGAAAGTGAAAAATGGATAAAGAAGTTGTGGTACTTACGTACAATGCAATATCACTCAGCAATGAAATCTATGTCATCAGGTCTGTAGCAGCATAATGAGTGGATTCAGGTATGATGATTCTAACTGAAATAAGTCACACAGAAATAGAAATATCATAAGACATCACTAATACACGGAATGTAATCTTGGCTACACAGGATCTGGATTACAAAACAGAACAGGGTCTCAAATGTAGAAAACCAACTTATACTTGCTTAAGAGGAAAGGTGAGTTGGGGTGCTGCATAAAACCAGAGACTGAAATGAGCACAGATAAAGTTCCTTAAGCCAAATATGGAATTGACCAGAGCTACTCCTTGCTCAACGAAATGGACTCAACACCCCATATTAAACGCCTAAGAATGTACCTGACTAGTAAGTATCTTAAAACCTATGGATTGCTATGTCTCCGAAAGAGAATCAAGCGTGTGTACAGGGGCATAAACGCAGCAGTGATAGGATTGGAGAGGTTCGGTGAGCAAATGAAGACCCTTTGAAGTCATATTGCATGGTACCCATTCCACGGGTCTCAACTCTCCAGGTTTAAGGGATTCTTCCTTCAGCTAAAACATGCATGTGGAACCCAGAGTATGATCAACCGTGTGATCGGGAGACGTGTTCAAATATGTCTCAGTTTTCGTCCCCTGGTACTCGGGTGCAACATTCCAGATGCTTTACAAACACTCTCCCGACTTGGAGAGTCAGTGCCTTTAACCTCCTGTTTGGCCCAGTTTGCAATTTCTGCGGAAGATGAACAGGAATAGGGAGAACCAATGAGAGACTAGCTGGAGGTGTCTGGACGGGCAAATTTAACTCTCATTTCCCACCAGGAAGAGGAATTAACCAAAGGCTCAGCGTGCCGTGCCGGAACCAGATTAGGTCCTGAAGCAATCCTGCGGTGTTGCGGCCAGCTCAGAAGAAAGCGAGTTGAAGAAAGGAGCTCAGGGGCACTGTAATTCACAAACCTGCAGAGTTATAAATGACAGCTATCGTCCAAAAATATACTGAAGTAAGGCTGCCAAGAGGACTTGAAAGCGGGGCAGAATTGCAGGAAACCGATTTCAGGAGGTAGACTGGAATTGCATTGAAAGCATAGGAAAAGAGGCAGAACGTCCACAATGATGCACTTGACCAAAAAGGGCGTATGCGTTTTTTCCTGAATATATTCAGGAAAAAACGCATACGCCCTTTTTGGCCAACCAAGCAAGCTTGCAAAGGAAATCTGCACTACAATGAAGTCTCACTTCCCCCCTGTCAAAAGGGCCATCTGAAAAAAGTGTAAAATCCAGAAAGGCAGGACAGGCCATGGAGAACTTGGAGCCTTGTTATGCTGATGGGTGGGATGTAAATTGCCAACAGCCACTCGGGAGAAGTGTATGGTGTTTCCTGAAACATCTAAAAAACAAAGTAACAGAGCCTAGGGCACTTCCACTTATGGTCCTATAGCTTAGGGAAATTAAAATCAAAAAGACACAGCCACCCCAAAGTTTGGGATGGCTCTGTTTACAAGAACCTCGTTTACGGTACAAGTTCAATATCGCAGAAAGTGAAAACTGGATAAAGAAGTTGTGGTACTTACGTACAATGCAATATCACTCAGCAATGAAATCTATGTCATCAGGCCCGTAGCAGCATAATGAGTGGATTCAGGTATGATGATTCTAACTGAAATAAGTCACACAGAAATAGAAACATCATAAGATATGACTAATACACGGAATGTAATCTTGGCTACACAGGAACTGAATTACAAAACAGAACAGGGTCTCAAATTTAGAAATCCAACTTATGCTTGCTTAAGGGGAAATGTGAGTTGAGGTGCTGCATAAAACCTGAGACTGAAATGAGCACAGATAAAGTTCCTTAAGCCAAATATGGAATAGACAAGAGCTACTCCTTGCTCAACGAAATGGACTCAACACCCCATATTAAACGCCTAAGAATGTACCTGACTAGTAAGTATCTTAAAACCTATGGATTACTATGGCTCTGAAAGAGAATCAAGTGTGTGTACAGGGGCATAACGGCAGCAGTGATAGGATTGGAGAGGTTCGGTGAGCAAATGAAGACCGTTTGAAGTCATATTGCATGGTAACCATTCCAAGGGTCTCAACTCTCCAGGTTTAAGGGATTCTTCCTTCATCTAAAACATGCATGTGGAACCCAGAGTATGATCAACCGTGTGATCGGGAGACGTGTTCCAATATGTCTCAGTTTTTGTCCCCTGGTACTCGGGTGCAACATTCCAGATGCTTTACTAACACTCTCCCGACTTGGAGAGTCAGTGCCTTTAACCTCCTGTTTGGCCCAGTTTGCAATTTCTGCGGAAGATGAACAGGATTAGGGAGAACCAATGAGAGACTAGCAGGAGGTGTCTGGACGGGCAAATTTAACTCTCATTTCCCACCAGGAAGAGGAATTAACCAAAGGCTCAGCGTGCCGTGCCAGAACCAGATTAGGGCCTGAAGCAATCCTGCGGTGTTGCGGCCAGCTCACAAGAAAGTGAGTTGAAGAAAGGAGCTCAGGGGCACTGTAATTCACAAACCTGCAGAGTTATAAATGACAGCTATCGTCCAAAAATATACTGAAGTAAGGCTGCCAAGAGGACTTGAAAGCGGGGCAGAATTGCAGGAAACCGATTTCAGGAGGTAGACTGGAATTGCATTGAAAGCATAGGAAAAGAGGCAGAACGTCCACAATGATGCACTTGGCCAAAAAGGGCGTATGCGTTTTTTCCTGAATATATTCAGGAAAAAATGCATACGCCCTTTTTGGCCAACCAAGCAAGCTTGCAAAGGAAATCTGCACTACAATGAAGTCTCACGTCCCCCCGGTCAAAAGGGCCATCTGAAAAAAGTGTAAAATCCAGAAAGGCAGGACAGGCCATGGAGAACTGGGAGCCTTGTTATGCTGATGGGCGGGATGTAAATTGCCAACAGCCACTCGGGAGAAGTGTATGGTGTTTCCTGAAACATCTAAAAAACAAAGTAACAGAGCCTAGGGCACTTCCACTTATGGTCCTATAGCTTAGGGAAATTAAAATCAAAAAGACACAGCCACCCCAAAGTTTGGGATGGCTCTGTTTACAAGAACCTCGTTTACGGTACAAGTTCAATATCGCAGAAAGTGAAAAATGGATAAAGAAGTTGTGGTACTTACGTACAATGCAATATCACTCAACAATGAAATCTATGTCATCAGGCCCGTAGCAGCATAATGAGTCGATTCAGGTATTATGATTCTAACTGAAATAAGTCACACAGAAAAAGAAACATCATAAGACATCACTAATACACAGAATGTAAACTTGGCTACACAGGAAGTGGATTACAAAACAGAACAGGGTCTCAAATGTAGAAAACCAACTTATGCTGGCTTAAGGGGAAAGGTGATTTGGGGTGCTGCATAAAACCAGAGATTGAAATGAGCACAGATAAAGTTCCTTAAGCCAAATATGGAGTAGACAAGAGCTACACCTTGCTCAACGAAATGGACTCAACACCCCATATTAAACGCCTAAGAATGTACCTGACTAGTAAGTATCTTAAAACCTATGGATTGCTATGTCTCCGAAAGAGAATCAAGCGTGTGTACAGGGGCATAAACGCAGCAGTGATAGGATTGGAGAGGTTCGGTGAGCAAATGAAGACCCTTTGAAGTCATATTGCATGGTACCCATTCCACGGGTCTCAACTCTCCAGGTTTAAGGGATTCTTCCTTCAGCTAAAACATGCATGTGGAACCCAGAGTATGATCAACCGTGTGATCGGGAGACGTGTTCAAATATGTCTCAGTTTTCGTCCCCTGGTACTCGGGTGCAACATTCCAGATGCTTTACAAACACTCTCCCGACTTGGAGAGTCAGTGCCTTTAACCTCCTGTTTGGCCCAGTTTGCAATTTCTGCGGAAGATGAACAGGAATAGGGAGAACCAATGAGAGACTAGCTGGAGGTGTCTGGACGGGCAAATTTAACTCTCATTTCCCACCAGGAAGAGGAATTAACCAAAGGCTCAGCGTGCCGTGCCGGAACCAGATTAGGTCCTGAAGCAATCCTGCGGTGTTGCGGCCAGCTCAGAAGAAAGCGAGTTGAAGAAAGGAGCTCAGGGGCACTGTAATTCACAAACCTGCAGAGTTATAAATGACAGCTATCGTCCAAAAATATACTGAAGTAAGGCTGCCAAGAGGACTTGAAAGCGGGGCAGAATTGCAGGCAACCGATTTCAGGAGGTAGACTGGAATTGCATTGAAAGCATAGGAAAAGAGGCAGAACGTCCACAATGATGCACTTGACCAAAAAGGGCGTATGCGTTTTTTCCTGAATATATTCAGGAAAAAACGCATACGCCCTTTTTGGCCAACCAAGCAAGCTTGCAAAGGAAATCTGCACTACAATGAAGTCTCACTTCCCCCCTGTCAAAAGGGCCATCTGAAAAAAGTGTAAAATCCAGAAAGGCAGGACAGGCCATGGAGAACTTGGAGCCTTGTTATGCTGATGGGTGGGATGTAAATTGCCAACAGCCACTCGGGAGAAGTGTATGGTGTTTCCTGAAACATCTAAAAAACAAAGTAACAGAGCCTAGGGCACTTCCACTTATGGTCCTATAGCTTAGGGAAATTAAAATCAAAAAGACACAGCCACCCCAAAGTTTGGGATGGCTCTGTTTACAAGAACCTCGTTTACGGTACAAGTTCAATATCGCAGAAAGTGAAAACTGGATAAAGAAGTTGTGGTACTTACGTACAATGCAATATCACTCAGCAATGAAATCTATGTCATCAGGCCCGTAGCAGCATAATGAGTGGATTCAGGTATGATGATTCTAACTGAAATAAGTCACACAGAAATAGAAACATCATAAGATATCACTAATACACGGAATGTAATCTTGGCTACACAGGAACTGAATTACAAAACAGAACAGGGTCTCAAATTTAGAAATCCAACTTATGCTTGCTTAAGGGGAAATGTGAGTTGAGGTGCTGCATAAAACCTGAGACTGAAATGAGCACAGATAAAGTTCCTTAAGCCAAATATGGAATAGACAAGAGCTACTCCTTGCTCAACGAAATGGACTCAACACCCCATATTAAACGCCTAAGAATGTACCTGACTAGTAAGTATCTTAAAACCTATGGATTACTATGGCTCTGAAAGAGAATCAAGTGTGTGTACAGGGGCATAACGGCAGCAGTGATAGGATTGGAGAGGTTCGGTGAGCAAATGAAGACCGTTTGAAGTCATATTGCATGGTAACCATTCCAAGGGTCTCAACTCTCCAGGTTTAAGGGATTCTTCCTTCATCTAAAACATGCATGTGGAACCCAGAGTATGATCAACCGTGTGATCGGGAGACGTGTTCCAATATGTCTCAGTTTTTGTCCACTGGTACTCGGGTGCAACATTCCAGATGCTTTACTAACACTCTCCCGACTTGGAGAGTCAGTGCCTTTAACCTCCTGTTTGGCCCAGTTTGCAATTTCTGCGGAAGATGAACAGGATTAGGGAGAACCAATGAGAGACTAGCAGGAGGTGTCTGGACGGGCAAATTTAACTCTCATTTCCCACCAGGAAGAGGAATTAACCAAAGGCTCAGCGTGCCGTGCCAGAACCAGATTAGGGCCTGAAGCAATCCTGCGGTGTTGCGGCCAGCTCACAAGAAAGTGAGTTGAAGAAAGGAGCTCAGGGGCACTGTAATTCACAAACCTGCAGAGTTATAAATGACAGCTATCGTCCAAAAATATACTGAAGTAAGGCTGCCAAGAGGACTTGAAAGCGGGGCAGAATTGCAGGAAACCGATTTCAGGAGGTAGACTGGAATTGCATTGAAAGCATAGGAAAAGAGGCAGAACGTCCACAATGATGCACTTGGCCAAAAAGGGCGTATGCGTTTTTTCCTGAATATATTCAGGAAAAAATGCATACGCCCTCTTTGGCCAACCAAGCAAGCTTGCAAAGGAAATCTGCACTACAATGAAGTCTCACGTCCCCCCGGTCAAAAGGGCCATCTGAAAAAAGTGTAAAATCCAGAAAGGCAGGACAGGCCATGGAGAACTGGGAGCCTTGTTATGCTGATGGGCGGGATGTAAATTGCCAACAGCCACTCGGGAGAAGTGTATGGTGTTTCCTGAAACATCTAAAAAACAAAGTAACAGAGCCTAGGGCACTTCCACTTATGGTCCTATAGCTTAGGGAAATTAAAATCAAAAAGACACAGCCACCCCAAAGTTTGGGATGGCTCTGTTTACAAGAACCTCGTTTACGGTACAAGTTCAATATCGCAGAAAGTGAAAAATGGATAAAGAAGTTGTGGTACTTACGTACAATGCAATATCACTCAACAATGAAATCTATGTCATCAGGCCCGTAGCAGCATAATGAGTCGATTCAGGTATTATGATTCTAACTGAAATAAGTCACACAGAAAAAGAAACATCATAAGACATCACTAATACACAGAATGTAAACTTGGCTACACAGGAAGTGGATTACAAAACAGAACAGGGTCTCAAATGTAGAAAACCAACTTATGCTGGCTTAAGGGGAAAGGTGAGTTGGGGTGCTGCATAAAACCAGAGATTGAAATGAGCACAGATAAAGTTCCTTAAGCCAAATATGGAGTAGACAAGAGCTACACCTTGCTCAACGAAATGGACTCAACACCCCATATTAAACGCCTAAGAATGTACCTGACTAGTAAGTATCTTAAAACCTATGGATTGCTATGTCTCTGAAAGAGAATCAAGCGTGTGTACAGGGGCATAAAAGCAGCAGTGATAGGACTGGAGAGGTTCGGTGAGCAAATGAAGACCCTTTGAAGTCATATTGCATGGTACCCATTCCACGGGTCTCAACTCTCCAGGTTTAAGGGATTCTGCCTTCAGCTCAAACATGCATGTGGAACACAGAGTATGATCAACCATGTGATCGGGAGACGTGTTCGAATATGTCTCAGTTTTCGTCCCCTGGTACTCGGGTGCAACTTTCCAGACGCTTTACTAACACTCTCCCGACTTGGAGAGTCAGTGCCTTTAACCTCCTGTTTGGCGCAGTTTGCAGTTTCTGCGTAAGATGAACAGGAATAGGGAGAACCAATGAGAGACTAGCTGGAGGTGTCTGGACGGGCAAATTTAACTCTCATTTCCCACCAGGAAGAGGAATTAACCAAAGGCTCAGCGTGCCATGCCGGAACCAGATTAGGGCCTGAAGCAATCCTGCGGTGTTGCGGCCAGCTCACAAAAAAGCGAGTTGAAGAAAGGAGCTCAGGGGCACTGTAATTCACAAACCTGCAGAGTTATAAATGACAGCTATCGTCCAAAAATATACTGAAGTAAGGCTGCCAAGAGGACTTCAAAGCGGGACAGAATTGCAGGAAACCAATTTCAGGAGGTAGACTGGAATTGCATTTAAAGCATAGGAAAAGAGGCAGAACGTCCACAATGATGCACTTGGCCAAAAAGGGCGTATGCGTCTTTTCCTGAATATATTCAGGAAAAGACGCATACGCCCTTTTTGGCCAACCAAGCAAGCTTGCAAAGGAAATCTGCACTACAATGAAGTCTCACTTCCCCCCGGTCAAAAGGGCCATCTGAAAAATGTGTAAAATCCAGAAAGGCAGGACAGGCCATGGAGAACTGGGAGCATTGTTATGCTGAATGGCGGGATGTAAATTGCCAACAGCCACTTGGGAGAAGTGTATGGTGTTTCCTGAAACATCTAAAAAACAAAGCAACAGAGCCTAGGGCACTTCCACTTATGGTCCTATAGCTTAGGGAAATTAAAATCAAAAAGACACAGCCACCCCAAAGTTTGGGACGGCTCTGTTTACAAGAACCTCGTTTACGGTACAAGTTCAATATCGCAGAAAGCGAAAAAAGGATAAAGAAGTTGTGGTACTTATGTACAATGCAATATCACTCAGCAATGAAATCTATGTCATCAGGCCCGTAGCAGCATAATGAGTGGATTCAGGTATGATGATTCTAACTGAAATAAGTCACACAGAAAAAGAAACATCATAAGATATCACTAATACACGGAATGTAATCTTGGCTACACAGGAACTGAATTACAAAACAGAACAGTGTCTCAAATTTAGAAAACCAACTTATGCTTGCTTAAGGGGAAAGGTGAGTTGGGGTGCTGCATAAAACCAGAGATTGAAATGAGCACAGATAAAGTTCCTTAAGCCAAATATGGAATAGACAAGAGCTACTCCTTGCTCAACGAAATGGACTCAACACCCCATATTAAACGCCTAAGAATGTACCTGACTAGTAAGTATCTTAAAACCTATGGATTACTATGGCTCTGAAAGAGAAACAAGCGTGTGTACAGGGGCATAACGGCAGCAGTGATAGGATTGGAGAGGTTCGGTGAGCAAATGAAGACCCTTTGAAGTCATATTGCATGGTACCCATTCCACAGCTCTCAACTCTCCATGTTTAAGGGATTCTTCCTTCAGCTAAAACATGCATGTGGAACCCAGAGTATGATCAACCGTGTGATTGGGAGACGTGTTCAAATATGTCTCAGTTCTCATCCCCTGGTACTCGGGTGCAATATTCCAGATGCTTTACTAACACTCTCCCGACTTGGAGAGTCAGTGCCTTTAACCTCCTGTTTGGCCCAGTTTGCAATTTCTGCGGAAGATGAACAGGAATAGGGAGAACCAATGAGAGACTAGCTGGAGGTGTCTGGACGGGCAAATTTAACTCTCATTTCCCACCAGGAAGAGGAATTAACCAAAGGCTCAGCGTGCCGTGCCGGAACCAGATTAGGGCCTGAAGCAATCCTGCGGTGTTGCGGCCAGCTCAGAAGAAAGCGAGTTGAAGAAAGGAGCTCAGGGGCACTGTAATTCACAAACATGCAGAGTTATAAATGACAGCTATCGTCCAAAAATATACTGAAGTAAGGCTGCCAAGAGGACTTGAAAGCGGGGCAGAATTGCAGGCAACCGATTTCAGGAGGTAGACTGGAATTGCATTGAAAGCATAGGAAAAGAGGCAGAACGTCCACAATGATGCACTTGGCCAAAAAGTGCGTACGCGTTTTTTCCTGAATATATGTAGGAAAAAACACATACGCCCTTTTTGGCAAACCAAGCAAGCTTGCAAAGGAAATCTGCACTACAATGAAGTCTCACTTCCCCCCTGTCAAAAGGGCCATCTGAAAAAAGTGTAAAATCCAGAAAGGCAGGACAGGCCATGGAGAACTTGGAGCCTTGTTATGCTGATGGGTGGGATGTAAATTGCCAACAGCCACTCGGGAGAAGTGTATGGTGTTTCCTGAAACATCTAAAAAACAAAGTAACACAGCCTAGGGCACTTCCACTTATGGTCCTATAGCTTAGGGAAATTAAAATCAAAAAGACACAGCCACCCCAAAGTTTGGGATGGCTCTGTTTACAAGAACCTCGTTTACGGTACAAGTTCAATATCGCAGAAAGTGAAAACTGGATAAAGAAGTTGTGGTACTTACGTACAATGCAATATCACTCAGCAATGAAATCTATGTCATCAGGCCCGTAGCAGCATAATGAGTGGATTCAGGTATGATGATTCTAACTGAAATAAGTCACACAGAAATAGAAACATCATAAGATATCACTAATACACGGAATGTAATCTTGGCTACACAGGAACTGAATTACAAAACAGAACAGGGTCTCAAATTTAGAAATCCAACTTATGCTTGCTTAAGGGGAAATGTGAGTTGAGGTGCTGCATAAAACCTGAGACTGAAATGAGCACAGATAAAGTTCCTTAAGCCAAATATGGAATAGACAAGAGCTACTCCTTGCTCAACGAAATGGATCAACACCCCATATTAAACGCCTAAGAATGTACCTGACTAGTAAGTATCTTAAAACCTATGGATTACTATGGCTCTGAAAGAGAATCAAGTGTGTGTACAGGGGCATAACGGCAGCAGTGATAGGATTGGAGAGGTTCGGTGAGCAAATGAAGACCGTTTGAAGTCATATTGCATGGTAACCATTCCAAGGGTCTCAACTCTCCAGGTTTAAGGGATTCTTCCTTCATCTAAAACATGCATGTGGAACCCAGAGTATGATCAACCATGTGATCGGGAGACGTGTTCCAATATGTCTCAGTTTTTGTCCCCTGGTACTCGGGTGCAACATTCCAGATGCTTTACTAACACTCTCCCGACTTGGAGAGTCAGTGCCTTTAACCTCCTGTTTGGCCCAGTTTGCAATTGCTGCGGAAGATGAACAGGATTAGGGAGAACCAATGAGAGACTAGCAGGAGGTGTCTGGACGGGCAAATTTAACTCTCATTTCCCACCAGGAAGAGGAATTAACCAAAGGCTCAGCGTGCCGTGCCAGAACCAGATTAGGGCCTGAAGCAATCCTGCGGTGTTGCGGCCAGCTCACAAGAAAGTGAGTTGAAGAAAGGAGCTCAGGGGCACTGTAATTCACAAACCTGCAGAGTTATAAATGACAGCTATCGTCCAAAAATATACTGAAGTAAGGCTGCCAAGAGGACTTGAAAGCGGGGCAGAATTGCAGGAAACCGATTTCAGGAGGTAGACTGGAATTGCATTGAAAGCATAGGAAAAGAGGCAGAACGTCCACAATGATGCACTTGGCCAAAAAGGGCGTATGCGTTTTTTCCTGAATATATTCAGGAAAAAATGCATACGCCCTTTTTGGCCAACCAAGCAAGCTTGCAAAGGAAATCTGCACTACAATGAAGTCTCACATCCCCCCGGTCAAAAGGGCCATCTGAAAAAAGTGTAAAATCCAGAAAGGCAGGACAGGCCATGGAGAACTGGGAGCCTTGTTATGCTGATGGGCGGGATGTAAATTGCCAACAGCCACTCGGGAGAAGTGTATGGTGTTTCCTGAAACATCTAAAAAACAAAGCAACAGAGCCTAGGGCACTTCCACTTATGGTCCTATAGCTTAGGGAAATTGAAATCAAAAAGACACAGCCACCCCAAAGTTTGGGACGGCTCTGTTTACAAGAACCTCGTTTACGGTACACGTTCAATATCGCAGAAAGTGAAAAATGGATAAAGAAGTTGTGGTACTTACGTACAATGCAATATCACTCAGCAATGATATCTATGTCATCAGGCCCGTAGCATCATAATGAGTGGATTCAGGTATGATGATTTTAACTGAAATAATTCACACAGAAATAGAAACATCATAAGACATCACTAATACACAGAATGTAAACTTGGCTACACAGGAAGTGGATTACAAAACAGAACAGGGTCTCAAATGTAGAAAACCAACTTATACTTGCTTAAGGGGAAAGGTGAGTTGGGGTGCTACATAAAACAAGAGACTGAAATGAGCACAGATAAAGTTCCTTAAGCCAAATATGGAATAGACAAGAGCTACTCCTTGGTCAACGAAATGGACACAACACCCCATATTAAACGCCTAAGAATGTACCTGACTAGTAAGTATCTTAAAACCTATGGATTGCTATGGCTCCGAAAGAGAATCAAGCGTGTGTACAGGGGCATAAACGCAGCAGTGATAGGATTGGAGAGGTTCGGTGAGCAAATGAAGACCCTTTGAAGTCATATTGCATGGTACCCATTCCACGGGTCTCAACTCTCCAGGTTTAAGGGATTCTTCCTTCAGCTAAAACATGCATGTGGAACCCAGAGTATGATTAACTGTGTGATCGGGAGACGTGTTCAAATATGTCTCAGTTTTTGTCCCCTGGTACTCGGGCGCAACATTCCAGATGCTTTACTAACACTCTCCCGACTTGGAGAGTCAGTGCCTTTAACCTCCTGTTTGGCCCAGTTTGCAATTTATGCGGAAGATGAACAGGAATAGGGAGAACCAATGAGAGATTAGCTGGAGGTGTCTGGACGGGCAAATTTAACTCTCATTTCCCACCAGGAAGAGGAATTAACCAAAGGCTCAGCGTGCCGTGCCGGAACCAGATTAGGGCCTGAAGCAATCCTGCTGTGTTGCGGCCAGCTCACAAGAAAGCGAGTTGAAGAAAGGAGCTCAGGGGCACTGTAATTCACAAACCTGCAGAGTTATAAATGACAGCTATCGTCCAAAAATATACTGAAGTAAGGCTGCCAAGAGGACTTGAATGCGGGGCAGAATTGCAGGCAACCGATTTCAGGAGGTAGACTGGAATTGCATTGAAAGCATAGGAAAAGAGGCAGAACGTCCACAATGATGCACTTGGCCAAAAAGGGCGTATGCGTTTTTTCCTGAATATATTCAGGAAAAACGCATACGCCCTTTTTGGCCAACCAAGCAAGCTTGCAAAGGAAATCTGCACTACAATGAAGTCTCACTTCCCCACTGTCAAAAGGGCCATCTGAAAAAAGTGTAAAATCCAGAAAGGCAGGACAGGCCATGGAGAACTGGGAGCCTTGTTATGCTGATGGGTGGGATGTAAATTGCCAACAGCCACTCGGGAGAAGTGTATGGTGTTTCCTGAAACATCTAAAAAACAAAGTAACAGAGCCTAGGGCACTTCCACTTATGGTCCTATAGCTTAGGGAAATTAAAATCAAAAAGACACAGCCACCCCAAAGTTTGGGATGGCTCTGTTTACAAGAACCTCGTTTACGGTACAAGTTCAATATCGCAGAAAGTGAAAACTAGATAAAGAAGTTGTGGTACTTACGTACAATGCAATATCACTCAGCAATGAAATCTATGTCATCAGGCCTATAGCAGCATAATGAGTGGATTCAGGTATGATGATTCTAACTGAAATAAGTCTCACGGAAATAGAAACATCAGAAGACATCACTAATACACGGAATGTAAACTTGGCTACACAGGAAGTGGATTACAAAACAGAACAGGGTCTCAAATGTAGAAAACCAACTTATACTTGCTTAAGGGGAAAGGTGAGTTGGGGTGCTACATAAAACCAGAGACTGAAATGAGCACAGATAAAGTTCCTTAAGCCAAATATGGAATAGACAAGAGCTACTCCTTGCTCAACGAAATGGACACAACACCCCATATTAAACGCCTAAGAATGTACCTGACTAGTAAGTATCTTAAAACCTATGGATTGCTATGTCTCCGAAAGAGAATCAAGCATATGTACAGGGGCATAAACGCAGCAGTGATAGGATTGGAGAGGTTCGGTGAGCAAATGAAGACCCTTTGAAGTCATATTGCATGGTAACCATTCCAAGGGTCTCAACTCTCCAGGTTTAAGGGATTCTTCCTTCATCTAAAACATGCATGTGGAACCCAGAGTATGATCAACCGTGTGATCGGGAGACGTGTTCCAATATGTCTCAGTTTTTGTCCCCTGGTACTCGGGTGCAACATTCCAGATGGTTTACTAACACTCTCCCGACTTGGAGAGTCAGTGCCTTTAACCTCCTGTTTGGCCCAGTTTGCAATTTCTGTGGAAGATGAACAGGAATAGGGAGAACCAATGAGAGACTAGCCGGAGGTGTCTGGACGGGCAAATTTAACTCTCATTTCCCACCAGGAAGAGGAATTAACCAAAGGGTCAGCGTGCCGTGCCAGAACCAGATTAGGGCCTGAAGCAATCCTGCGGTGTTGCGGCCAGCTCACAAGAAAGCGAGTTGAAGAAAGGAGCTCAGGGGCACTGTAATTCACAAACCTGCAGAGTTATAAATGACAGCTATCGTCCAAAAATATACTGAAGTAAGGCTGCCAAGAGGACTTGAAAGCGGGGCAGAATTGCAGGAAACCGATTTCAGGAGGTAGACTGGAATTGCATTGAAAGCATAGGAAAAGAGGCAGAACGTCGACAATGATGCACTTGGCCAAAAAGTGCGTATGCGTTTTTTCCTGAATATATTCAGGAAAAAAAGCATACGCCCTTTTTGGCCAACCAAGCAAGCTTGCAAAGGAAATCTGCACTAAAATGAAGTCTCACTTCCCCCCGGTAAAAATGGCCATCTGAAAAAAGTGTAAAATCCAGAAAGTCAGGACAGGCCATGGAGAACTGGCAGCCTTGTTATGCTGATGGGCGGGATGTAAATTGCCAACAGCCACTCTGGATAAGTGTATGGTGTTTCCTGAAACATCTAAAAACAAAGCAACAGAGCCTAGGGCACTTCCACTTAGGGTCCTATAGCTTAGGGAAATTAAAATCAAAAAGACAGAGCCACCCCAAAGTTTGGGACGGCCCTGTTTACAAGAAACTCATTTACGGTACAAGTTCAATATCGCAGAAAGTGAAAAATGGATAAAGAAGTTGTGGTACTAACGTACAATGTAATATCACTCAGCAATGAAATCTATGTCATCAGGCCCGTAGCAGCATAATGAGTGGATTCAGGTATGATGATTCTAACTGAAATAAGTCACACAGAAAAAGAAACATCATAAGATATCACTAATACACGGAATGTAATCTTGGCTACACAGGAACTGAATTACAAAACAGAACAGTGTCTCAAATTTAGAAAACCAACTTATGCTTGCTTAAGGGGAAAGGTGAGTTGGGGTGCTGCATAAAACCAGAGATTGAAATGAGCACAGATAAAGTTCCTTAAGCCAAATATGGAATAGACAAGAGCTACTCCTTGCTCAACGAAATGGACTCAACACCCCATATTAAATGCCTAAGAATGTACCTGACTAGTAAGTATCTTACAACCTATGGATTACTATGCCTCTGAAAGAGAATCAAGCGTGTGTACAGGGGCATAACGGCAGCAGTGATAGGATTGGAGAGGTTCGGTGAGCAAATGAAGACCCTTTGAAGTCATATTGCATGGTACCCATTCCACGGGTCTCAACTCTCCAGGTTTAAGGGATTCTTCCTTCAGCTAAAACATGCATGTGGAACCCAGAGTATGATCAACCGTGTGATTGGGAGACGTGTTCAAATGTGTCTCAGTTCTCATCCCCTGGTACTCGGGTGCAATATTCCAGATGCTTTACTATCACTCTCCCGACTTGGAGAGTCAGTGCCTTTAACCTCCTGTTTGGCCCAGTTTGCAATTTCTGCGGAAGATGAACAGGAATAGGGAGAACCAATGAGAGACTAG
The DNA here is from genome assembly GCF_937001465.1 of Orcinus orca. NCBI lineage: Eukaryota > Metazoa > Chordata > Mammalia > Artiodactyla > Delphinidae > Orcinus > Orcinus orca. The sequence goes on along the minus strand of NW_026043850.1, from coordinate 45,374 downwards.
CTGGAGGTGTCTGGACGGGCAAATTTAACTCTCATTTCCCACCAGGAAGAGGAATTAACCAAAGGCTCAGCGTGCCGTGCCGGAACCACATTAGGCCCTGAAGCAATCCTGTGGTGTTGCGGCCAGCTCACAAGAAAGTGAGTTGAGGAAAGGAGCTCAGGGGCACTGTAATTCACAAACCTGCAGAGTTATAAATGACAGCTATCGTCCAAAAATATACTGAAGTAAGGCTGCCAAGAGGACTTGAAAGCGGGGCAGAATTGCAGGAAACCGATTTCAGGAGGTAGACTGGAATTGCATTTAAAGCATAGGAAAAGAGGCAGAACGTCGACAATGATGCACTTGGCCAAAAAGTGCGTATGCGTTTTTTCCTGAATATATTCAGGAAAAAACTCATACGCCCTTTTTGGCCAACTAGGCAAGCTTGCAAAGGAAATCTGCACTACAATGAAGTCTCACTTCCCCCGAGTCAAAAGGGCCATCTGAAAAAAGTGTAAAATCCAGAAAGGCAGGACAGGCCATGGAGAACTGGGAGCCTTGTTATGCTGATGGGCGGGATGTAAATTGCCAACAGCCACTGGGGAGAAGTGTATGGTGTTTCCTGAAACATCTAAAAAACAAAGCAACAGAGCCTAGGGCACTTCCACTTATGGTCCTATAGCTTAGGGAAATTAAAATCAAAAAGACACAGCCACCCCAAAGTTTGGGATGGCTCTGTTTAAAAGAACCTCGTTTACGGTACAAGTTCAATATCGCAGAAAATGAAAAATGGATAACAAAGTTGTGGTACTTACGTACAATGCAATATCACTCAACAATGAAATCTATGTCATTAGGCCCGTAGCAGCATAATGAGTGGATTCAGGTATGATGATTCTAACTGAAATATGTCACACAGGAGAAGAAACATCATAAGATATCACTAATACACGGAATGTAAACTTGGCTACACAGGAACTGAATTACAAAACAGAACAGGGTCTCAAATTTAGAAAACCAACTTATGCTGGCTTAAGGGGAAAGGTGAGTTGGGGTGCTGTATAAAACCAGAGATTGAAATGAGCACAGATAAAGTTCCTTAAGCCAAATATGGAATAGACAAGAGCTACTCCTTGCTCAACGAAATGGACTCAACACCCCATATTAAACGCCTAAGAATGTACCTGACTAGTAAGTATCTTAAAACCTATAGATTGCTATGTCTCCGAAAGGGAATCAAGCGTGTGTACAGGGGAATACATGCAGCAGTGATAGGATTGGAGAGGTTCGGTGAGCAAATGAAGACCCTTTGAAGTCATATTGCATGGTACCCATTCCACGGGTCTCAACTCTCCAGGTTTAAGGGATTCTTCCTTCAGCTAAAACATGCATGTGGAACCCAGAGTATGATCAACCATGTGATCGGGAGACGTGTTCAAATATGTCTCAGTTTTCGTCCCCTGGTACTCGGGTGCAACATTCCAGACGCTTTACTAACACTCTCCCCACTTGGAGAGTCAGTGCCTTTAACCTCCTGTTTGGCCCAGTTTGCAATTTCTGCGGAAGATGAACAGGAATAGGGAGAACCAATGAGAGACTAGCTGGAGGTGTCTGGACGGGCAAATTTAACTCTCATTTCCCACCAGGAAGAGGAATTAACCAAAGGCTCAGCGTGCCATGCCGGAACCAGATTAGGGCCTGAAGCAATCCTGCGGTGTTGCGGCCAGCTCACAAGAAAGCGAGTTGAAGAAAGGAGCTCAGGGGCACTGTAATTCACAAACCTGCAGAGTTATAAATGACAGCTATCGTCCAAAAATATACTGAAGTATGGCTGCCAAGAGGACTTGAAAGTGGGGCAGAATTGCAGGAAACCGATTTCAGGAGGTAGACTGGAATTGCATTTATAGCATAGGAAAAGAGGCAGAACGTCCACAATGATGCACTTGGCCAAAATGGTGTATGCGTTTTTTCCTGAATATATTCAGGAAAAAACGCATACACCCTTTTTGGCCAACCAAGCAAGCTTGCAAAGGAAATCTGCACTACAATGAAGTCTCCCTTCACCCCGGTCAAAAGGGCCATCTGAAAACAGTGTGAAATCCAGAAAGGCAGGACAGGCCATGGAGCACTGGGAGCCTTGTTATGCTGATGGGCGGGATGTAAATTGCAAACCGCCACTCAGGAGAAGTGTATGGTGTTTCCTGAAACATCTAAAAAACAAAGCAACAGAACCTAGGGCACTTCCACTTATGGTCCTATAGCTTAGGGAAATTAAAATCAAAAAGACACAGCCACCCCAAAGTTTGGGACGGCTCTGTTTAAAAGAACCTCGTTTACGGTACAAGTTCAATATCGCAGAAAGTGAAAACTGGATAAAGAAGTTGTGGTACTTACGTACAATGCAATATCACTCAGCAATGAAATCTATGTCATCAGGCCCATAGCAGCATAATGAGTGGATTCAGGTATGATGATTCTAACTGCAATAAGTCACACAGAAATAGAAATATCATAAGACATCACTAATACACGGAATGTAAACTTGGCTACACAGGAACTGGATTACAAAACAGAACAGGGTCTCAAATTTAGAAAACCAACTTATGCTTGCTTAAGGGGAAAGGTGAGTTGGGGTGCTACATAAAACCAGAGATTGAAATGAGCACAGATAAAGTTCCTTAAGCCAAATATGGAATAGACAAGAGCTACTCCTTGCTCAACCAAATGGACACAACACCCCATATTAAACGCCTAAGAATGTACCTGACTAGTAAGTATCTTAAAACCTACGGATTGCTATGTCTCTGAAAGAGAATCAAGCGTGTGTTCAGGGGCATAAACGCAGCAGTGATAGGATTGGAGAGGTTCGGTGAGCAAATGCAGACCCTTTGAAGTCATATTGCATGGTACCCATTCCACGGGTCTCAACTCTCCAGGTTTAAGGGATTCTTCCTTCAGCTAAAACATGCATGTGGAACCCAGAGTATGATCAACCGTGTGATTGGGAGACGTGTTCAAATATGTCTCAGTTTTCGTCCCCTGGTACTCGGGTGCAACATTCCAGATGCTTTACTAACACTCTCCCGACTTGGAGAGTCAGTGCCTTTAACCTCCTGTTTGGCCCAGTTTGCAATTTCTGTGGAAGATGAACAGGAATAGGGAGAACCAATGAGAGACTAGCTGGAGGTGTCTGGACGTGCAAATTTAACTCTCATTTCCCACCAGGAAGAGGAATTAACCAAAGGCTCAGCGTGCCGTGCCGGAACCATATTAGGGCCTGAAGCAATCCTGCGGTGTTGCGGCCAGCTCACAAGAAAGCAAGTTGAAGAAAGGAGCTCAGGGGCACTGTAATTCACAAACATGCAGAGTTATAAGTGACAGCTATCGTCCAAAAATATACTGAAGTAAGGCTGCCAAGAGGATTTGAAAGTGGGGCAGAATTGCAGGAAACCGATTTCAGGAGGTAGACTGGAATTGCATTTAAAGCATAGGAAAAGAGGCAGAAGGTCGACAATGATGCACTTGGCCAAAAAGGGCGTATGCGTTTTTTCCTGAATATATTCAGGAAAAAACGCATACGCCCTTTTTGGCCAACCAAGCAAGTTTGCAAAGGAAATCTGCACTACAATGAAGTCTCACTTCCCCCCGGTCAAAAGGGCCATCTGAAAACAGTGTAAAATCCAGAAAGTCAGGAGAGGCCATGGAAAACTGGGAGCCTTGTTATGCTGATGGTCGGTATGTAAATTGCAAACCGCCACTGGGGAGAAGTGTATGGTGTTTCCTGAAACATCTAAAAAACAAAGCAACAGAGCCTAGGGCACTTCCACTTATGGTCCTATAGCTTAGGGAAATTAAAATCAAAAAGACACAGCCACCCCAAAGTTTGGGATGGCTCTGTTTACAAGAACCTCGTTTACGGTACAAGTTCAATATCGCAGAAAGTGAAAAATGGATAAAGAAGTTGTGGTACTTACGTACAATGCAATATCACTCAGCAATGAAATCTATGTCATCAGGCCCATAGGAGCATAATGAGTGGATTCAGGTATGATGATTCTAACTGAAATAAATCACAGAGAAAAAGAAACATCATAAGATATCACTAATACACGGAATGTAAACTTGGCTACACAGGAACTGGATTACAAAAAAGAACAGGGTCTCAAATGTAGAAAAACAACTTATGCTTGCTTAAGGGGAAAGGTGAGTTGGGGTGCTGCATAAAACCAGAGATTGAAATGAGCACAGAGAAAGTTCCTTAAGCCAAATATGGAATAGACAAGAGCTACTCCTTGCTCAACCAAATGGACTCAACACCCCATATTAAATGCCTAAGAATATACCTGACTAGTAAGTATCTTAAAACCTATGGATTGCCATGTCTCCAAAAGAGAATCAAGCGTGTGTACAGGGGCATAAAAGCAGCAGTGATAGGATTGGAGAGGTTCAGTGAGCAAATGAAGACCCTTTGAAGTCATATTGCATGGTACCCATTCCACGGGTCTCAACTCTCCAGGTTTAAGGGATACTGCCTTCAGCTAAAACATGCATGTGGAACCCAGAGTATAATCAACCATGTGATCGGGAGACGTGTTCCAATATGTCTCAGTTCTCGTCCCCTGGTACTCGGGTGCAACTTTCCAGATGCTTTACTAACACTCTCCTGACTTGGAGAGTCAGTGCCTTTAACCTCCTGTTTGGTCCAGTTTGCAATTTCTGTGGAAGATGAACAGGAATAGGGAGAACCAATGAGAGACTAGCTGGAGGTGTCTGGACAGGCAAATTTAACTCTCATTTCCCACCAGGAAGAGGAATTAACCAAAGGCTCAGCATGCCGTGCCGGAACCAGATTAGAGCCTGAAGTAATCCTGCGGTGTTGCTGCCAGCTCACAAGAAAGCGAGTTGAAGAAAGGAGCTCAGGGGCACTGTAATTCACAAACCTGCAGAGTTATAAATGACAGCTATCGTCCGAATATATACTGAAGTACGGCTGCCAAGAGGACTTGAAAGCGGGGCAGAATTGCAGGAAACCGATTTCAGGAGGTAGACTGGAATTGCATTTAAAAATAGGAGAAGAGGCAGAACGTCGACAATGATGCACTTGGCCAAAAAGGGCGTATGCGTTTTTTCCTGAAGATATTCAGGAAAAAACGCATACGCCCTTTTTGGCCAACCAAGCAATCTTGCAAAGGAAATCTGCACTAAAATGAAGTCTCACTTCCCCCTGGTCAAAAGGGCCATCGGAAAAAAGTGTAAAATCCAGAAAGGCAGGACAGGCCATGGAGAACTGAGAGCTTTGTTATGCTGATGGGCGGGATGTAAATTGCCAACAGCCACTCAGGAGAAGTGTATGGTGTTTCCTGAAACATCTAAAAAACAAAGCAACAGAGCCTAGGGCACTTCCACTTATGGTCCTATAGATTAGGGAAATTAAAATCAAAAAGACACAGCCACCCCAAAGTTTGGGACGGCTCTGTTTACAAGAACCTCATTTACAGTACAAGTTCAATATCGCAGAAAGTGAAAAATGGATAAAGAAGTTGTGGTACTTACGTACAATGCAATATCACTCAGCAATGAAATCTATGTCATCAGGCCCGTAGCAGCATAATGAGTGGATTCAGGTATGATGATTCTAACTGAAATAAGTCACACAGAAATAGAAACATCATAAGACATCACTAATACACGGAATGTAAACTTGGCTACACAGGAACTGGATTACAAAACAGAAGAGGGTCTCAAATTTAGAAAACCAACTTATGCTTGCTTAAGGGGAAAGGTGAGTCGGGGTGCTGCATAAAACCAGAGATTGAAATGAGCACAGATAAAGTTCCTTAAGCCAAATATGGAATAGACAAGAGCTACTCCTTGCTCAACGAGATGGACTCAACACCCCATATTAAACGCCTAAGAATGTACCTGACTAGTAACTATCTTAAAACCTATGGATTGCCATGTCTCCAAAAGAGAATCAAGCGTGTGTACAGGGGCATAAACGCAGCAGTGATAGGATTGGAGAGGTTCGGTGAGCAAATGAAGACCCTTTGAAGTCATATTGCATGGTACGCATTCCACGCATCTCAACTCTCCAGGTTTAAGGGATACTGCCTTCAGCTAAAACATGCATGTGGAACCCAGAGTATAATCAACCATGTGATCGGGAGACGTGTTCCAATATGTCTCAGTTCTCGTCCCCTGGTACTCGGGTGCAACTTTCCAGATGCTTTACTAACACTCTCCTGACTTGGAGAGTCAGTGCCTTTAACCTCCTGTTTGGCCCAGTTTGCAATTTATGCGGAAGATGAACAGGAAAAGGGAGAACAAATGAGAGACTAGCTGGAGGTGTCTGGACGGGCAAATTTAACTCTCATTTCCCACCAGGAAGAGGAATTAACCAAAGGCTCAGCGTGCCGTGCCGGAACCAGATTAGAGCCTGAAGCAATCCTGCGGTGTTGCTGCCAGCTCACAAGAAAGCGAGTTGAAGAAAGGAGCTCAGGGGCACTGTAATTCACAAACCTGCAGACTTATAAATGACAGCTATCGTCCAAAAATATACTGAAGTAAGGCTGCAAAGAGCACTTGAAAGCGGGGCAGAATTGCAGGCAACCAATTTCAGGAGGTAGATGTAACTGCATTTAAAGCATACGAAAAGAGGCAGAACGTCGACAATGATGCACTTGGCCAAAAAGGGCGTATGCGTTTTTTCCTGAATATATTCAGGAAAAAACGCAAACGCACTTTTTGGCCAACAAAGCAAGCTTACAAAGGAAATCTGCACTACAATGAAGTCTCACTTCCCCCCGGTCAAAAGGGCCATCTGATAAATGTGTAAAATCCAGAAAGGCAGGACAGGCTATGGAGAACTGAGAGCCTTGTTATGCTGATGGGCGGGATGTAAATTGCCAACAGCCACTCGGGAGAAGTGTATGGTGTTTCCTGAAACATCGAAAAAACAAAGCAACAGAGCCTAGGGCACTTCCACTTATGGTCCTATAGCTTAGGGAAATTAAAATCAAAAAGACAGAACCACCCCAAAGTTTGGGACGGCTCTGTTTACAAGAACCTCGTTTACGGTACAAGTTCAATATTGCAGAAAGCGAAAAATGGATAAAGAAGTTGTGGTACTTACGGACAATGCAATATCACTCAGCAATGAAATCTATGTCATCAGGCCCGTAGCAGCATAATGAGTGGATTCAGGTATGATGATTCTAACTGAAATAAATCACACAGAAAAAGAAACATCATAAGATATCACTAATACACGGAATGTAAACTTGGCTACACAGGAAGTGGATTACAAAACAGAACAGGGTCTCAAATTTAGAAAACCAACTTATGCTTGCTTAAGGGGAAAGGTTAGTTGGGGTGCTGCATAAAACCAGAGATTGAAATGAGCACAGATAAAGTTCCTTAAGCCAAATATGTAATAGACAAGAGCTACTCCTTGCTCAATGAAATGGACTCAACACCCCATATTAAACGCCTAAGAATGTACCTGACTAGTAAGTATCTTAAAACCTATGGATTGCCATGTCTCCAAAAGAGAATCAAGCGTGTGTACAGGGGCATAAACGCAGCAGTGATAGGATTGGAGAGGTTCGGTGAGCAAATGAAGACCCTTTGAAGTCATATTGCATGGTAACCATTCCACGCGTCTCAACTCTCCAGGTTTAAGGGATTCTTCCTTCAGCTAAAACATGCATGTGGAACCCAGAGTATAATCAACCATGTGATCGGGAGACGTGTTCCAATATGTCTCAGTTCTCGTCTCCTGGTACTCGGGTGCAACTTTCCAGATGCTTTACTAACACTCTCCTGACTTGGAGAGTCAGTGCCTTTAACCTCCTGTTTGGCCCAGTTTGCAATTTATGCGGAAGATGAACAGGAATAGGAAGAACAAATGAGAGACTAGCTGGAGGTGTCTGGACGGGCAAATTTAACTCTCATTTCCCACCAGGAAGAGGAATTAACCAAAGGCTCAGCGTGCCATGCCGGAACCAGATTAGAGCCTGAAGCAATCCTGCGGTGTTGCTGCCAGCTCACAAGAAAGCGAGTTGAAGAAAGGAGCTCAGGGGCACTGTAATTCACAAACCTGCAGAGTTATAAATGACAGCTATCGTCCAAAAATATACTGAAGTAAGGCTGCAAAGAGCACTTGAAAGCGGGGCAGAATTGCAGGCAACCGATTTCAGGAGGTAGATGGAACTGCATTTAAAGCATACGAAAAGAGGCAGAACGTCGACAATGATGCACTTGGCCAAAAAGGGCGTATGCGTTTTTTCCTGAATATATTTAGGAAAAAACGCAAACGCACTTTTTGGCCAACAAAGCAAGCTTACAAAGGAAATCTGCACTACAATGAAGTCTCACTTCCCCCCGGTCAAAAGGGCCATCTGATAAAACTGTAAAATCCAGAAAGGCAGGACAGGCTATGGAGAACTGGGAGCCTTGTTATGCTGATGGGCGGGATGTAAACTGCCAACAGCCACTCGGGAGAAGTGTATGGTGTTTCCTGAAACATCTAAAAAACAAAGCAACAGAGCCTAGGGCACTTCCACTTATGGTCCTATAGTTTATGGAAATTAAAAGCAAAAAGACACAGCCACAGCAAAGTTTGGGATGGCTCTGTTTACAAGAACCTCGTTTACGGTACAAGTTCAATATCGCAGAAAGTGAAAAATGGATAAAGAAGTTGTGGTACTTACGTACAACGCAATATCACTCAGCAAAGAAATCTATGTCTTCAGGCCCATAGCAGCATAATGAGTGGATTCAGGTATGATGATTGTTACTGAAAATATCACACAGAAAAAGAAATATCATAAGATATCACTAATACACGGAATGTAAACTTGGCTACACAGGAACTGAATCAAAAAACAGGACAGGGTCTCAAATTTAGAAAACCAACTTATGCTTGCTTAAGGGGAAAGGTGAGTCGGGGTGCTGCATAAAACCAGAGATTGAAATGAGCACAGATAAAGTTCCTTAAGCGAAATATGGAATAGACAAGAGCTACTCCTTGCTCAACGAAATGGACTCAAAACCCCATATTAAACGCCTAAGAATGTACCTGACTAGTAAGTATCTTAAAACCTATGGATTGCTATGTCTCCGAAACAGAATCAAGCGTGTGTACAGGGGCATAAACACAGCAGTGATAGGATTGGAGAGGTTCGGTGAGCAAATGAAGACCCTTTGAAGTCATATTGCATGGTACCCATTCCACGGGTCTCAACTCTACAGGTTTAAGGTATTCTTCCTTCAGCTAAAACATGCCTGTGGAACCCAGAGTATGATCAACCGTGTGATCGGGAGATGTGTTCCAATATGTCTCAGTTCTCATCCCCTGGTACTCGGGTGCAACATTCCAGACGCTTTACTAACACTCTCCCGACTTGGAGAGTCAGTGCCTTTAACCTCCTGTTTGGCCCAGTTTGCAATTTATGCGGAAGATGAACAGGAATAGGGAGAATCAATGAGAGACTAGCTGGAGGTGTCTGGACGGGCAAATTTAACTCTCATTTCCCACCAGGAAGAGGAATTAACCAAAGGCTCAGCGTGCCGTGCCGGAACCAGATTAGAGCCTGAAGCAATCCTGCGGTGTTGCTGCCAGCTCACAAGAAAGCGAGTTGAAGAAAGGAGCTCAGGGGCACTGTAATTCACAAACCTGCAGACTTATAAATGACAGCTATCGTCCAAAAATATACTGAAGTAAGGCTGCAATGAGCACTTGAAAGCGGGGCAGAATTGCAGGCAACCGATTTCAGGAGGTAGATGGAACTGCATTTAAAGCATACGAAAAGAGGCAGAACGTTGACAATGATGCACTTGGCCAAAAAGGGCGTATGCGTTTTTTCCTGAATATATTCAGGAAAAAACGCAAACGCACTTTTTGGCCAACAAAGCAAGCTTACAAAGGAAATCTGCACTACAATGAAGTCTCACTTCCCCCCGGTCAAAAGGGCCATCTGATAAAAGTGTAAAATCCAGAAAGGCAGGACAGGCTATGGAGAACTGGGAGCCTTGTTATGCTGATGGGCGGGATGTAAACTGCCAACAGCCACTCGGGAGAAGTGTATGGTGTTTCCTGAAACATCTAAAAAACAAAGCAACAGAGCCTAGGGCACTTCCACTTATGGTCCTATAGCTTAGGGAAATTAAAATCAAAAAGACACAGCCACCCCAAAATTTGGGACGGCTCTGTTTACAGGAACCTCTTCTGTAGCACAAGTTAAATATGCCAGATAGCAAATAATGGATAAAGAAGTTGCGGTACTTACGTACAACAGAATACCTCTCAGCAATGAAAACTATGTCACCAGGCCCGTACCAGCATAATGAGTGGATTGAGGCACGGTGATTCTAAGTGAAAAAAGTCACACAGAAAAGGAAACATCATAAGCTATCACTAACACACGGAATGTGAACTTGGCTACACATGAACTGAGTTACAAAACAGAACAGGGTCTCAAGTTTAGAAAACCAACTTATGCTTGCTTAAGGGGGAAGGTGAGTTGGGGTGCTGCATAAAACCAGAGTTTGAATTTAGCACAGATACCGTTCCATAAGCCAAATATGTAATAGACAAGACCTACCCCTTGCTCAACAAAATGGACTCCACAATGAGGTATCACCTCACACCTGATAGAATGGGCATCATCAGAAAATCTACAAACAAAAAATGCTGGAAAGGGTGTGGAGAAAAGGAACCCTCTTCCACTATTGTTGGGAATATAAATTGATACAGTCACTATGGAGAACAATATGGAGTTTCTTAATAAACTAACAATAGAATTACCATATGATTCAGCAATCCCAGTACTGGACATATACCCAGACAAAACCATAAATCAAAAAGAGACATTCACCGCAATGTTCATTGCCTCACTCTTTACAATATCGAGGTAATGGAAGCAACCTAAATGCCCACAGACAGACGAATGCATAAAGCTGTGGTACATATATAAAATGGAATATTACTAAGCCATGAAAAGGAATGAAATTGGGTCATTTGTAGAGACGTCGATGGATCTAGAGACTGTCATACAGAGTGAAGTAAGTCAGAAAGAGAAAAACAAATCTTGTATATTCATGCATATATGTGGAACCTAGAAAAACTGTACAGATTAACCATTTTGCAAGGCATGAATAGAGCAACAGATGTAGACAACAAACGTATGGACAACAAGGGGGGAAAGCTGTTGGGGGGGTGGTGGTGGGAGGAGTTGAGAGACTGGGATTGGCATGTATACATTTATATGTATAAAATAGATAACCAATTAGAACCTGCTGTATAAAAATATAAAATAAAATTCAAAATTAGAAAGAAATAAAATTTAAAAAATAAAACAGAAAAAACAATTATTCCCTTCACATACATGTATTTATATGAATAAATTATTTCCATGCTTATATCTGTAAATACAAAAAAGAGGAATAAAATCTACCTTGAACCAAAAACGGAAAAGAGAAAAAAAACACAGAACCCACCAGTTCCACAGAGGAAAACCGTATCAGGGCACTTGCTCCAGTTGTAAACAATTCTGAAGTTGGTCAGTAGTGGGGAATCGTCTCCCATTCAGCCAGCAGCCCCCAGGCAACAAGCGTCCTCATTGCAAAGCTGGGGCACCGTGCCGAGGCATCTGTGAGTAAACGTGAGCTGAGCCCCAGGCCAGTTGCTGCTGAACTATTCCCACCCGTCCCAGGTAAAACACCTGAATATATACAAGGACTTGAAAGCCTAGAGGAAGGGCCATAGAGCCACACGAGTGACAGCATGCCGGCCGACTTGGTGCCTGCAGGCCAGCCAGGATGGTCCTGGCCCTGGGTGCTCTTCTGGAAGATTTCCATTTCCCTGCCTGAGATACCCGTCCTGTCCCTGCCCCCACTGCTTTTTTCCTTCCTCACCTCTGCCCAGGGAGAAATTCCAGCAGCAGGTATGGGTGACACATCCTCTTCTTTAGCAGGTGGCAGCCTGGCAACTGCTGCAGAAAGTCCAGCAGAGCCCCACTCACACTGGGCCACCCACAAAGCCGTGGCCTCTCACTCCCTCCCACCAGCCCAGCCCCGAGACTGCTGACAGGGCAGAGAAAATGGCGTCAGGCACGGCTGCAGGGGCTCTTGCTGCCTGGAGTGGTATTTATATTGATCTCAACCCAGGCACACCTGGGGAGGGCTGGCCGGCACGGTAAGGCTGCCCAGGTCAGCCAATCATCACCCCTCAGGGGCTCACAGTTGCAGAAAATGGAACTTGCTGAACCGGCCAGGTCCAAGGAACAGGTGTGGGCTCCTGAGAGTCAGGATAGACAAGGGGCTGCAGCTTTGGCTTGTTTTCTAATCATTTTATCTGGCCCATGAGTGGGAGACAACTTCAAGAAAACCCTCTCCTAATGAGAGGAACCCAGGAGTCAGGGACAGGAGGGGTGGGTGGTGGTTGGAGACAGAGGCCTGGTGCCCCGGGTGCAGTGGAAGTCTCTGGAAGACCAGGTGGAGGGAGGCCGCACAGAGTGATGCCCAGGGTCACAGACCTGTCGCAGCTGCTGTTTGTTAGTTCAAGTCCTGCTCTGAGGTGCTCTGTGTCAGCTCTGAGCGACAGGTGAGCAGGGGGTGCTCTGCAATGAGGGCTATGTGCACAGTTCCTGTGTGCCCAGCCCTGCCACGGTACCTGCAAGGGTAGCTCTGTATCCTGGGAGGGGCCTGACCACGAGAGCCCTGTGGGCTGGGGTGGGGGTGGGGTACCTGCCCAGGTGAGCTCCATATTCTGGGATTGGTCTGACCACGAGAGCCCCATGGGCTGCTGGGGACCTGGCAAAGGATGTCAGGACAGTCAGTGAAGCCACCGAGGATATACCTCCAGCTGCTCCTAATTCCTACACCCTGCTGGTCATTCTACCAACCACCAGGACATGGTATTCTGTATTAGTCTTCAATGATGCCTTCTTTTGTATTCCATTAGTCCCAGAGTCACAAGAAATTTTGGCTTGTGAGTGGCAGGACTCAACGTACAACTAAAACAATACTTCCGGGCCGTCTTGCCCCAAGGGTGCAAAAATTCCCACACCATCTTTGGGGAAAGCTTAGCTAAAGACCTAAAAGTTCTACCTCTGGAAAAGGAAATCCTCCTTCAGTACGCAGACGACATTCTGATCGCCAACCCTACTAAGGAGGCCTCTGAACTACCAAGCCAATAAAGGATAGAAGTTGTCCAAGAAAAAGCTCAAATATCACAGACTGCGGTGACCTGCCTGGGCTTCATTCTCACAGAAGGTCGGAGAAGCCCATCCCAGGAAAGGGAAGAAACCATTTGCAGCCTTACCCCTTTCTAAAACTAGAAGACAGCTTAGGGGTTCCTGGGGAGGCCAGGGTTTGCTGCTTCTGGATCCCTAACTACAGTCTACTAGCTGGGCCTCTATATGAAACACTGAAAGGAAAAGATGATGATCCTTTTGAATAGAATCCAGAAGTGGCCTTTCAAGAATGGAAAGAGCAGTCAATTCAGACCCTTGCCCTGGAACTCCCTAATTTAGCTAAACCCTTTGACCTTTACATTCCCGGTGAAAGGTGAATCGCCATTGGAGAATTAGTGCAAAAACTGGGACCACTTGAAATGGAACAATGCAAGAATGCCATCCAGGTAAGATAAACTACGGTCACCAAGGGGCTTGGCCCACTGCCACATCTGGCCAAGATACTGGCGGTATCTAAAAACCTGGAAATCAGCAGCCCAAAAGGCCACCTCCCTCCTAAGGGTAAAGGACCCCACGTGGTGATCCTAACCACCAACCATGCCCTGAAGTTGCAGGGTTCGCTCCGTGGGCACACCAACCTCGAGTGAGGAGACCCTCCAACTCCAACATCCAGAGAGATAACCTGGGGCAACAGGGCACCATGACGACTCGTGTGAACATCACTTGACCTGGAGTTTCTCTCATAAAACAACAAGAGTGTGTCCCAAAAGAGTAGACTACTGCTTGCAGGACTTACTGCACCCAGAGGGGAGCTAATAATCTTGGCGGGGGAACCATATATCACACTGTCACCATAGAAAAGCCTACAGACACCGTGATGATGGTGGTGAATGAGGAACGGGACAAAAAGCAGAGGAGGGGTTTGTCCCCAGCAAAGCCCATTAAAAATCCCTGGGAGATAAAAATAGAATCTGGGCAATAAAGTCAAGTCTAACCTTTTTTATCCTTTGTGCTTTGTCTAATTTCATGTGCTCCTAGGGTCCCGCATGCAGAGGTTCCACACCCGGCACTTCAGACCAGATTTCCTAGTGCAGAATGGCTGGGTGGACACCTCAGCTCCTGGGGCCCAGTGCAGACTCCGCGATATAGAGCCCGAGCTGCAGCCAACCCGGCCCTCGAGAGCTCCGCCCCCTCCCTCCCACTGACTCTGACAGGATCTCTACACAGCAGCCCAGCCCACAGCCCACGGGGTAGTGCATGCTCTCACCTCTCCATTCTCTGATCAAAATATAAAGTTTCCTTTGCTTGTGAACCAAACTCAGTCTCAATCTGTTGGCCCCAATGACACTGGGCAGGGGGACACTTGTTGGGGTCCACTCTGGAGGATCAGTAACAGAAATTGAGACTATTGTAACCTCAATGAACAGATGTGTGAGCCAAACTGTAGTTAACATAGAACAGTGTATAAGGCTCGGGTAAAATAAGATGTTTCTAACACTTCCATTTGATATTTCCATCACTTTATTATAAGCAAGTTCAGTGAAAAGGTTTGTCTTATTTGTCAGGTCAATATTAGAGAAACGAAGTGATTTCTTTCCAAGGATGTACATCTAATAATCTTGGTTAAAGCTTCAATCTTGTTTTAAATGCTTTTCCATTGAAAATGATACCTCTCTTTCAGCTTCCCCATTTCTGAGAAGTATAAAATCTTATAATTTATTATTACCAAAGGGGAAAGGTGGGAGGAGGGATAAATTAACAGTTTGGGATTAACACATACACACTGCTATGTATAAAATAGATCATCAACAAGGAACTACTGTATAGCACAGGGAACTACACTCAACATTTTGCAATAACCTATAAGGGGAAATAATCTGAAAAAGAATAGATATTTTTATTGACATCATCTATCAATGACAGTTAAGGTGTAACCTAAGGGAAGCTGGTGGTGAGTGCTTCTGACCCTGAAGACTTCAATCATCTAAAGTTTGGACTCTGCCTACTTCCCAAGGCCCTTAATGAACATATGTGTAGCCGTAGCTTAAAAAATTCCCCAGTTTGGGTTTCGGGGAGACACTGATTTTGAAAAAGCCCTGGTGTTCTCCTTACATGAATGGGACTCTTCCTACTGCTAAAACATGTCTGTCACACCCAGAGGATGGTATACCGTCTGATCGGGAAGAGTTTGGAAAAGGCATCTCATCTCCTCATCTCCTGGTGCTCGGGTTCACCCCTCCAGCGTCTTTACTAACAGTCTCCCCACTTGGAGAGGTCAGCACTGTCAACATCCTGTTGCGTACAGTTTGGAATTTGTCCAGAGGATGAAGCGGAAGGATGAGGAACAATGAGAGACAAGTCCTAGGTGTTCAGACAGGCACATGTCACTCTAATTTCCAATCAGGAAGACGAATTGACCAAAGGCTAGGGTTGCCCATGGAAACAGTATAGGGCTTGAGGAAATCCTGCTGCTTTTTGGCCAGTTCCCATAAACACAAGTTGAACAATGGAACTCAGGGGCAGTAAAATTCACGAAACTGCAGAGTTGAAAATATCCATCACTGAAAAATGTCTTGAGGAAAGTCAGAGAAAAGGACTTGTAAGCAAGGGAGAATGGCAGGAAAGGGATTTGAGGAGGTAGAAAGGACTCGCCGTTAAGCACAAGAAAAGGAGCTGAACATTGCCAACATTGCAGTTGGCCAAAAAGGGTGTATGCGTTTTTTTCTGTATATATTCAAGAAAAGGGCATACACTTTTTTAGCCAACCAAACAGGTGGGCACTGAAAGTCAATACTACAAAAGATATCACTTCGCATCAGTCAGAAGAGCCATCCTCATAAAGCGTAAACAACAGAAATGCAGGACAGGGCAAGGAGAAGAGGGAGCCCTGTGAGACTTATAGTGGAAATGTATATTGCCAACGGCCATTCTGGAGAAGTGTATTGTGTTTACTAAAGCATCTAAAAAATGAGCTACAGAGCATAGGGCACTTGCACTCATGGGCGTATATCTTGGGAAAAACAAAAATCGAGAGGACACAGGCACCCCAATGTTTACCCCCTCTCTGTTTAAAAGATCCTCGACTAGGATATAACTTAAATGTCTCTGGAGAGAAAAAATGGATAGAGATGTGGTACTTAGGTAGAGTGGAATATTATTCAGCCTGGAAATCAATGAAATATGGCCAGTTGTAACAACTCCGGAGGAGTTACGTATGATCATTCTAAGTGACATAATTCAAAAAGAAAAAGACACATATCATAAGATATCACTTAAAGGTGGAATCCAAAATGGCTACACATGAAATAAATTACAAAACAAAAACATAGTCAAATATGTAGAAAACACGCATAAGGCTGCTAAACGGGAAAGGTGGGGAGGGGTGAGGCATCATCCAGGAGGTTGAAATTAGCAAAGATACCATTCCAAATACCAAACTGATAATCAACAAGGCCTACACAGTAGCTGAAAGAACTGCACTCAGCACACTCAAGTCACCGGAAAAGAATATATACGACTGGTAAGAATCTGAAAAAGAATTTACTGATGTCTCTCTGTACGTGAATCAAGTGGATGTACAGCAGCAAGAAACAGAGCTTTGAAAATCAGCTGTAACCAATATAGTAATAAATTGAAAAAAATAAACGACAGAGAGACAGAGAAAACCTCTTACAACTTTTCCTCAGGGATGGTGATGCAACATGGATTGAACACATCTAGACCCACAGCAGGATGAGACATAAGGCTGGAAACTGTTTGCACTAAGAGAAATGTGAGGTTGGGTGAGGAAATGCACACCCTTTAAAGTAATACTACCTGGTACCCATTCAATGGGTCCCAAATCTGCAGGTTCAAGGGATCTTCCTACAGCTAAAACATGCATGGAAAACCCAGAGGACTGTACACCATGTGATCGGGAGATGTGTCTAAAATGCAGCTCATTTATCCTCTCCTGGTGCTCCTGTTCACCATTCCAGCCACGTTACTTAGAATCTCCCCACTTGGAGAATCAGCACATTTCAACTTCTGTTTCACACATTTTGCAAATTGTGAGGAGGATGAACGGGAAGAGGGGGAACCAATGAGAGAATAGTTGTAGGGGTTTGGACGGGCACATATCACTCTAATTTCCCATTAAGAATAAGAATTGAAAAAAGGCTCAGCCCGCCTCGCCGGAGCCAAAATAGGGCCTGAAGCAATCCTGCGGGTTTGAGGCCAGCTCACAAAAGAGCAACTTAAAAAATGGAGCTCAGGGTCACTGCAATTCACAAACCTGCAGAGTTATAAATGAAAACTAACGTCCAAAAATATGTTGAGGTAAGGCAAAGAAGAGGATCTGAATGCAAGACAGAATTGCAAGAAACAGATTTCAAGAGATAGATTGGACTCGTCTTTAAAGCACATGAAAAGCGGCAGAATTTCGACAATGATGCAGTTGGCCCAAAAGGGCGTATGCGTTTTTTCCTGATTATATCCAGGAAAAAACGCATACGCACTTTATGGGCAACGAAGCAAGCAAGCAATGCAAATGTGCACAACAAAGAAGTCTCATTTCCCACCGGTCAAAAGGGCCATCCTAAAAAATTGTAAAAACCAGAAACGCAGGACAGGCCATGGAGAAGAGGGAGCCTTTATACGCTGATGGGCAGTGTGTGAACTGCCGAGAGCCACTCTGGAGAAGTGTATGGTGGTTCCTAAATCATCTAAAAAACAGAGCTACAGAGCATAGGACACTTCCAATCATGGGAGTATATCTAGGGAAGTCTAAAAATCAACAAGACACAAGCACACCACAGTTTAGGGCTACTCTGTTTACAAGAACCTCAACTTCAGTACACCTTAAATATCCCAGGAAAGAGAACAATGGATAAAGAAGATGTGGTACTTATGTACAATGGAATATCTCTTCACCATGAAATCAATGTAATAAGGTTAGTACAAGGATAAAGAGTGGATTTAGGTCTGATAATACTACTTGAAATAAGTCAAACAGAAAAAGAAACATATCATAAGATATCACTTATAGAGGGAGGGTAAATATGGCTGCACAAGAAATGAATTACAGAACAGAACAGTGTCTCACATTTAGAAAACACACTTATGTCAGCTTAAGGGGAAAGGAGAGGTGGGGTGATGCATAAAACCAGAGTTTGAAATTAGCACAGATACCGTTCAATAAACCAAATAGATATTAGACAAGATCTACACCTTGCTCAATGAACTGGCCTCAACACACCCTATACACCGCAGAGAAATATATCTGAGTAATAAGAATCTTAAAACCCATGTATTGATATATCTCCATAAGGGAATCAAGTGTGTGCAGAGCGGCACAAACACAGCAGTGAAAATGAGCTAAACCCCATTATAGAAATAAATTTTAAAAACAAAACGCAGAAACAATGAAAGAGAGAAAAATTCTTACAAAATTTGCTCAGGGGCTGTGATGCAACCTGGATTGACCACATGTAAACCCACAGCTGGATAAGACATAAGGCTGGACACTTGGGGATGAGAGGATTGGTGAGCTTTGGTGAGCAACTGCCAAAAGTTTAATGCAATACTTCATGCTACTCATTCCAAGGGTCCCAACACTCCAGGTTGAAGGGAATCTTCTTACAGCTAAACCATGCTTGGGAAACCCAGCGAATGGTATACCATATGATCAGGAAAGGTTTCTAAAATGCACCTCATTTTTCCTCTCCTGGGACTCTGGATCAACATTCCAGCCGCTTTACTAAAAACATCCCCACATGGAGAGTCAATGCCTTTAAGTTCTGGTATCGCACAGTCTGCAGTTAGTGCGGAGGATGAATGGGAATGGGGGACCCAGTGAGAAACTAGCTGTAGCGGTTTCAATGGGCACATGTCACTCTAATTTCACATCAGTAAGAAGAATAAACCAAAGGCACAGCAAGGTGCCCCAGAAGAAGAATAGGGCCTGAAGGAATCCTGTGGTTATGAGGCAAGATCACAAAAATAAGAGCTGAAAAATGGAGCTAAGGGCTACTGCAATTCAAAAACCTACAGAGTTATAAAGGCCAACTATATTCAAAAAATATATTGAGGTAAGGCTATGAAGAGGCTTTGAAAGCAAGGCAGAATTGCAGGAAACCGATTTCAGGAGGTAGACTGGAATTGCATTGAAAGCATAGGAAAAGAGGCAGAACGTCGACAATGATGCACTTGGCCAAAAAGGGCGTATGCATTTTTTCCTGAATATATTCAGGAAAAAACGCATACGCCCTTTTTGGCCAACCAAGCAAGCTTGCAAAGGAAATCTGCACTACAATGAAGTCTCACTTCCCCCGGTCAAAAGGATCATCTGGAAAAAGTGTAAAATCCAGAAAGGCAGGACAGGCCATGGAGAACTGGGAGCCTTGTTATGCTGATGGGCGGGATGTAAATTGCCAACAGCCACTCGGAAGAAGTGTATGGTGTTTCCTGAAACATCTAAAAAACAAAGCAACAGAGTCTAGGGCACTTCCACTTAAGGTCCTATAGCTTAGGGAAATTAAAATAAAAAAGACACAGCCACCCCAAAGTTTGGGACGGCTCTGTTTACAAGAACCTCATTTATGGTACAAGTTCAATATCGCAGAAAGTGAAAAATGGATAAAGAAGTTGTGGTACTTACGTACAATGCAATATCACTCAGCAATGAAATCTATGTCATCAGGCCCTTAGCAGCATAATGAGTAGATTCAGGTATGATGATTCTAACTGAAATAAGTCACACAGAAAAAGAAACATCATAAGATATCACTAATACACGGAATGTATTCTTGGCTACACAGGAACTGAATTACAAAACAGAACAGTGTCTCAAATTTAGAAAACCAACTTATGCTTGCTTAAGGGGAAAGGTGAGTTGGGGTGCGGCATAAAACCAGAGATTGAAATGAGCACAGATAAAGTTCCTTAAGCCAAATATGGAATAGACAAGAGCTACTCCTTGCTCAACGAAATGGACTCAACACCCCATATTAAACGCCTAAGAATGTACCTGACTAGTAAGTATCTTAAAACCTATGGATTACTATGGCTCTGAAAGAGAATCAAGCGTGTGTACAGGGGCATAATGGCAGCAGTGATAGGATTGGAGAGGTTCGGTGAGCAAATGAAGACCCTTTGAAATCATATTGCGTGGTACCCATTCCACGGGTCTCAACTCTCCAGGATTAAGGGATTCTTCCTTCAGCTAAAACATGCATGTGGAACCCAGAGTATGATCAACCATGTGATCGGGAGACGTGTTCCAATATGTCTCAGTTCTCATCCCCTGGTACTCGGGTGCAACATTCCAGACGCTTTACTAACACTCTCCCGACTTGGAGAGTCAGTACCTTTAACCTCCTGTTTGGCCCAGTTTGGAATTTATGCGGAAGATGAACAGGAATAGGGAGAACCAATGAGAGACTAGCTGGAGGTGTCTGGACGGGCAAATTTAACTCTCATTTCCCACCAGGAAGAGGAATTAACCAAAGGATCAGCGTTCCATGCCAAAACCAGATTAGGGCCTGAAGCAATCCTGCGGTGTTGCGGCCAGCTCACAAGAAAGCAAGTTGAAGAAAGGAGCTCAGGGGCACTGTAATTCACAAACCTGCAGAGTTATAAATGACAGCTATCATCCAAAAATATACTGAAGTAAGGCTGCCAAGAAGACTTGAAAGCGGGGCAGAATTGCAGGAAACCGATTTCAGGAGGTAGACTGGAATTGCATTGAAAGCATAGGAAAAGAGGCAGAACGTCAACAATGATGCACTTGGCCAAAAAGGGCGTATGCGTTTTTTCCTGAATATATTCAGGAAAAAATGCATACGCCCTTTTTGGCCAACCAAGCAAGCTTGCAAAGGAAATCTGCACTACAATGAAGTCTCACTTCCCCCCGGTCAAAAGGGCCATCTGAAAAAGTGTAAAATCCAGAAAGGCAGGACAGGCCATGGAGAACTGGGAGCCTTGTTATGCTGATGGGCGGGATGTAAATTGCCAACAGCCACTTTGGAGAAGTGTATTGTGTTTCCTGTAACATCTAAAAAACAAAGCAACAGAGCCTAGGGCACTTCCACTTATGGTCCTATAGCGTAGGGAAATTAAAATCAAAAAGACACAGCCACCCCAAAGTTTGGGACGGCTCTGTTTACAAGAACCTCGTTTACGGTACACGTTCAATATCGCAGAAAGCGAAAAATGGATAAAGAAGTTGTGGTACTTACGTACAATGCAATATCACTCAGCAATGAAATCTATGTCATCAGGCCCTTAGCAGCATAATGAGTGGATTCAGGTATGATGATTCTAACTGAAATAAGTCACACAGAAATAGAAACATCATAAGACATCACTAATACACGGAATGTAAACTTGGCTATACAGGAAGTGGATTACAAAACAGAACAGGGTCTCAAATGTAGAAAACCAAGTTATTCTTGCTTAAGGGGAAAGGTGAGTTGGGGTGCTGCATAAAACCAGAGATTGAAATGAGCACAGATAAAGTTCCTTAAGCCAAATATGGAATAGACAAGAGCTACTCCTTGCTCAACGAAATGGACTCAACACCCCATATTAAACTCCTAAGAATGTACATGACTAGTAAGTATCTTAAAACCTATGGATTGCTATGTCTCTGAAAGAGAATCAAGCGTGTGTACAGGGGCATAAACGCAGCAGTGATAGGATTGGAGAGGTTCGGTGAGCAAATGAAGACCCTTTGAAGTCATATTGCATGGTACCCATTCCACGGGTCTCAACTCTCCAGGTTTAAGGGATTCTTCCTTCAGCTAAAACATGCATGTGGAACCCAGAGTATGATCAACCGTGTGATCGGGAGACGTGTTCAAATATGTCTCAGTTCTCGTTCCCTGGTACTCGGGTGCAATATTCCACATGCTTTACTAACACTCTCCCAACTAGAAGAGTCAGTGCCTTTAACCTCCTGTTTGGCCCAGTTTGCAATTTCTGCGGAAGATGAACAGGAATAGGGAGAACCAATGAGAGACTAGCTGGAGGTGTCTGGACGGGCAAATTTAACTCTCATTTTCCACCAGGAAGAGGAATTAAGCAAAGGCTCAGCGTGCCGTGCCGGAACCACATTAGGGCCTGAATCAATCCTGCGGTGTTGCCGCCAGCTCACAAGAAAGCGAGTTGAAGAAAGGAGCTCAGGGGCACTGTAATTCACAAACCTGCAGAGTTATAAATGACAGCTATCGTCCAAAAATATACTGAAGTAAGGCTGCCAAGAGGACTTGAAAGCGGGGCAGAATTGCAGGAAACTGATTTCAGGAGGTAGACTGGAATTGCATTTAAAGCATAGGAAAAGAGGCAGAACGTCCACAATGATGCACTTGGCCAAAAAGGGCGTATGCGTTTTTTCCTGAATATATTCAGGAAAAAACGCATACGCCCTTTTTGGCCAACCAAGCAAGCTTGCAAAGGAAATCTGCACTACAATGAAGTCTCACTTCCCCCCGGTCAAAAGGGCCATCTGAAAAACGTGTAAAATCCAGAAAGGCAGGACAGGCCATGGAGAACTGGGAGCCTTGTTATGCTGATGGGTGGGACGAAAATTGCCAACAGCCACTCGGGAGAAGTGTATGGTGTTTCCTGAAACATCTAAAAAACAAAGCAACAGAGCCTAGGGCACTTCCACTTATGGTCCTATAGTGTAGGGAAATTAAAATCAAAAAGACACAGCCACCCCAAAGTTTGGGACGGCTCTGTTTACAAGAACCTCGTTTACGGTACACGTTCAATATCGCAGAAAGCGAAAAATGGATAAAGAAGTTGTGGTACTTACGTACAATGCAATATCACTCAGCAATGAAATCTATGTCATCAGGCCCTTAGCAGCATAATGAGTGGATTCAGGTATGATGATTCTAACTGAAATAAGTCACACAGAAATAGAAACATCATAAGACATCACTAATACACGGAATGTAAACTTGGCTACACAGGAAGTGGATTACAAAACAGAACAGGGTCTCAAATGTAGAAAACCAAGTTATTCTTGCTTAAGGGGAAAGGTGAGTTGGGGTGCTGCATAAAACCAGAGATTGAAATGAGCACAGATAAAGTTCCTTAAGCCAAATATGGAATAGACAAGAGCTACTCCTTGCTCAACGAAATGGACTCAACACCCCATATTAAACTCCTAAGAATGTACCTGACTAGGAAGTATCTTAAAACCTATGGATTGCTATGTCTCTGAAAGAGAATCAAGTGTGTGTACAGGGGCATAAATGCAGCAGTGATAGGATTGTAGAGGTTCGGTGAGCAAATGAAGACCCTTTGAAGTCATATTGCATGGTACCCATTCCACGGGTCTCAACTCTCCAGGTTTAAGGGATTCTTCCTTCAGCTAAAACATGCATGTGGAACCCAGATTATGATCAACCGTGTGATCGGGAGACGTGTTCAAATATGTCTCAGTTTTCGTCCCCTTGTACTCGGATGCAACATTCCAGATGCTTTACTAGCACTCTCCCGATTTGGAGAGTCAGTGCCTTTAACCTCCTGTTTGGCCCAGTTTGCAATTTCTGCGGAAGATGAACAGGAATAGGGAGAACCAATGAGAGACTAGCTGGAGGTGTCTGGACGGGCAAATTTAACTCTCATTTCCCACCAGGAAGAGGAATTAAGCAAAGGCTCAGCGTGCCGTGCCGGAACCACATTAGGGCCTGAATCAATCCTGCGGTGTTGCCGCCAGCTCACAAGAAAGCGAGTTGAAGAAAGGAGCTCAGGGGCACTGTAATTCACAAACCTGCAGAGTTATAAATGACAGCTATCGTCCAAAAATATACTGAAGTAAGGCTGCCAAGAGGACTTTAAAGCGGGGAAGAATTGCAGGAAACCGATTTCAGGAGGTAGACTGGAATTGCATTTAAAGCATAGGAAAATAGGCAGAACGTCGACAATGATGCACTTGGCCAAAAAGGGCGTATGAGTTTTTTCCTGAATATATTCAGGAAAAAACGCATACGCCCTTTTTGGCCAACCAAGCAAGCTTGCAAAGGAAATCTGCACTACAATGAAGTCTCACTTCCCCCCGGTCAAAACGGCCATCTGAAAAACGTGTAAAATCCAGAAAGGCAGGACAGGCCATGGAGAACTGGGAGCCTTGTTATGCTGATGGGTGGGATGAAAATTGCCAACAGCCACTCGGGAGAAGTGTATGGTGTTTCCTGAAACATCTAAAAAACAAAGCAACAGAGCCTAGGGCACTTCCACTTATGGTCCTATAGTGTAGGGAAATTAAAATCAAAAAGACACAGCCACCCCAAAGTTTGGGACGGCTCTGTTTACAAGAACCTCGTTTACGGTACACGTTCAATATCGCAGAAAGCGAAAAATGGATAAAGAAGTTGTGGTACTTACGTACAATGCAATATCACTCAGCAATGAAATCTATGTCATCAGGCCCTTAGCAGCATAATGAGTGGATTCAGGTATGATGATTCTAACTGAAATAAGTCACACAGAAATAGAAACATCATAAGACATCACTAATACACGGAATGTAAACTTGGCTACACAGGAAGTGGATTACAAAACAGAACAGGGTCTCAAATGTAGAAAACCAAGTTATTCTTGCTTAAGGGGAAAGGTGAGTTGGGGTGCTGCATAAAACCAGAGATTGAAATGAGCACAGATAAAGTTCCTTAAGCCAAATATGGAATAGACAAGAGCTACTCCTTGCTCAACGAAATGGACTCAACACCCCATATTAAATGCCTAAGAATGTACCTGACTAGTAAGTATCTTAAAACCTATGGATTGCTATGTCTCTGAAAGAGAATCAAGTGTGTGTACAGGGGCATAAACGCAGCAGTGATAGGATTGTAGAGGTTCGGTGAGCAAATGAAGACCCTTTGAAGTCATATTGCATGGTACCCATTCCACGGGTATCAACTCTCCAGGTTTAAGGGATTTTTCCTTCACCTAAAACATGCATGTGGAACCCAGAGTATGATCAACCGTGTGATCAGGAGACATGTTCAAATATGTCTCAGTTTTCGTCCCCTGGTACTCGGGTACAACATTCCAGATGCTTTACTAGAACTCTCCCCACTTGGAGAGTCAGTGCCTTTAACCTTCTGTTTGGCCCAGTTTGCAATTTCTCCGGAAGATGAACAGGAATAGGGAAAACCAATGAGAGACTAGCTGGAGGTGTCTGGACGGGCAAATTTAACTCTCATTTCCCACCAGGAAGAGGAAATAACCAAAGGATCAGCGTGCCGTGCCGGAACCAGATTAGGGCCTGAAGCAATCTGCGGTGTTGCGGCCAGCTCACAAGAAAGCGAGTTGAAGAAAGGAGCTCAGGGGCACTGTAATTCACAAACCTGCAGAGTTATAAATGACAGCTATCATCCAAAAATATACTGAAGTAAGGCTGCCAAGAGGACTTGAAAGCGGGGCAGAATTGCAGGCAACCGATTTCAGGAGGTAGACTGGAATTGCATTGAAAGCATAGGAAAAGAGGCAGAACGTCCACAATGATGCACTTGGCCAAAAAGGGCGTATGCGTTTTTTCCTGAATATATTCAGGAAAAAACGCATATGCCCTTTTTGGCCAACCAAGCAAGCTTGCAAAGGAAATCTGCACTACAATGAAGTCTCACTTCCCCCCGGTCAAAAGGGCCTTCTGAAAAAGTGTAAAATCCAGAAAGGCAGGACAGGCCATGGAGAACTGGAAGCTTTGTTATGCTGATTAGCGGGATGTAAATTGCCAACAGCCACTCGGGAGAAGTGTATGGTGTTTCCTGTAACATCTAAAAAACAAACCAACAGAGCCTAGGGCACTTCCACTTATGGTCCTATAGCTTAGGGAAATTAAAATCAAAAAGACACAGCCACCCCAAAGTTTGGGACGGCTCTGTTTACAAGAACCTCGTTTACGGTACAAGTTCAATATCGCAGAAAGTGAAAAATGGATAAAGAAGTTGTGGTACTTACGTACAATGCAATATCACTCAGCAATGAAATCTATGTCATCAGGCCCGTAGCAGCATAATGAGTGGATTCAGGTATGATGATTCTAACTGAAATAAGTCACACAGAAAAAGAAACATCATAAGATATCACTAATACACGGAATGTAATCTTGGCTACACAGGAACTGGATTACAAAACAGAACAGGGTCTCAAATGTAGAAAACCAACTTATGCTTGCTTAAGGGGAAAGGTGAGTTGGGGTGCTGCATAAAACCAGAGATTGAAATGAGCACAGATAAAGTTCCTTAAGCCAAATATGGAATAGACAAGAGCTACTCCTTGCTCAACGAAATGGACTCAACACACCATATTAAACGCCTAAGAATGTACCTGACCAGTAAGTATCTTAAAACCTATGGATTACTATGGCTCTGAAAGAGAATCAAGCGTGTGTACAGGGGCATAACGGCAGCAGTGATAGGATTGGAGAGGTTCCGTGAGCAAATGAAGACCCTTTGAAGTCATATTGCATGGTACCCATTCCACGGGTCTCAACTCTCCAGGTTTAAGGGATTCTTCCTTCAGCTAAAACATGCATGTGGAACCCAGAGTATGATCAAACGTGTGATCGGGAGCCGTGTTCAAATATGTCTCAGTTTTCGTCCCCTGGTACTCGGGCGCAACATTCCAGATGCTTTACTAACACTCTCCCGACTTGGAGAGCCAGTGCCTTTAACCTCCTGTTTGGCCCAGTTTGCAATTTCTGCGGAAGATGAACAGGAATAGGGAGAACCAATGAGAGACTAGCCGGAGGTGTCTGGACGGGCAAATTTAACTCTCATTTCCCACCAGGAAGAGGAATTAAGCAAAGGCTCAGCATGCCATGCCGGAACCGGATTAGGGCCTGAAGCAATCCTGCGGTGTTGCGGCCAGCTCACAAGAAAGCGAGTTGAAGAAAGGAGCTCAGGGGCACTGTAATTCACAAACCTGCAGAGTTATAAATGACAGCTATCATTCAAAAATATACTGAAGTAAGGCTGCCAAGAGGACTTGAAAGCGGGGCAGAATTGCAGGAAACCGATTTCAGGAGGTAGACTGGAATTGCATTGAAAGCATAGGAAAAGAGGCAGAACGTCCACAATGATGCAATTGGCCAAAAAGGGCGTATGCGTTTTTTCCTGAATATATTCAGGAAAAAACGCATACGCCCTTTTTGGCCAACCAAGCAAGCTTGCAAAGGAAATCTGCACTACAATGAAGTCTCACTTCCCCCTGGTCAAAAGAGCCATCTGAAAAAAGTGTAAAATCCAGAAAGGCAGGACAGGCCATGGAGAACTGGGAGCCTTGTTATGCTGATGAGCGGGATGTAAATTGCCAACAGCCACTCGGGAGAAGTGTATGGTGTTTCCTGAAACATCGAAAAAACAAAGCAACAGAGCCTAGGGCACTTCCACTTATGGTCCTATAGCTTAGGGAAATTAAAATCAAAAAGACAGAGCCACCCCAAAGTTTGGGACGGCTCTGTTTACAAGAACCTCGTTTACGGTACAAGTTCAATATCGCAGAAAGTGAAAAATGGATAAAGAATTTGTGGTACTTACGTACAATGCAATATCACTCAGCAATGAAATCTATGTCATCAGGCCCGTAGCAGCATAATGAGTGGATTCAGGTATGATGAGTCTAACTGAAATAAGTCACACAGAAAAAGAACATCATAAGATATCACTAATAGACGGAATGTAAACTTGGCTACACAGGAACTGAATTACAAAAGAGTACAGGGTCTCAAATTTAGAAAACAAACTTATGCTTGCTTAAGGGGAAAGGTGAGTTGGGGTGCTGCATAAAACCAGAGATTGAAATGAGCACAGATAAAGTTCCTTAAGCCAAATATGGAATAGACAAGAGCTACTCCTTGCTCAACGAAATGGACTCAACACCCCATATTAAACGCCTAAGAATGTACCTGACTAGTAAGTATCTTAAAACCTATGGATTACTATGGCTCTGAAAGAGAATCAAGTGTGTGTACAGGGGCATAACGGCAGCAGTGATAGGATTGGAGAGGTTCGGTGAGCAAATGAAGACCCTTGGAAGTCATATTGCATGGTACCCATTCCACGGGTCTCAACTCTCCAGGTTTAAGGGATTCTTCCTTCAGCTAAAACATGCATGTGGAACCCAGAGTATGATCAACCGTGTGATCAGGAGACGTGTTCAAATGTGTCTCAGTTTTCGTCCCTGGTACTCGGGTGCAATATTGCAGATGCTTTTCTAACACTCTCCCGACTTGGAGAGTCAGTGCCTTTAACCTTCTGTTTGGCCCAGTTTGCAATTTCTGCGGAAGATGAACAGGAATAGGGAGAACCAATGAGAGACTAGCTGGAGGTGTCTGGACGGGCAAATTTAACTCTCATTTCCCACCAGGAAGAGGAATTACCCAAAGGCTCAGCGTGCCGTGCCGGAACCAGATTAGGGCCTGAAGCAATCCTGCGGTGTTGCGGCCAGCTCACAAGAAAGCGAGTTGAAGAAAGGAGCTCAGGGGCACTGTAATTCACAAACCTGCAGAGTTATAAATGACAGCCATCATCCAAAAATATACTGAAGTAAGGCTGCCAAGAGGACTTGAAGGCGGGGCAGAATTGCAGGAAACCGATTTCAGGAGGTAGACTGGAATTGCATTTAAAGCATAGGAAAAGAGACAGAAGGTCGACAATGATGCACTTGGCCAAAAAGGGCGTATGCGTTTTTTCCTGAATATGTTCAGGAAAAAACGCATATGCACTTTTTGGCCAACCAAGCAAGCTTGCAAAGGAAATCTGCACTACAATGAAGTGTCACTTTCCCCCGGTCAAAAGGGCCATCTGAAAAAAGTGTAAAATCCAGACAGTCAGGACAGGTCATGGAGAACTGGGAGCCTTGTTATGCTGATGGGCGGGATGTAAATTGCCAACAGCCGCAGGGGAGAAGTGTATGGTGTTTCCTGAAACATCTAAAAAACAAAGCAACAGAGCCTAGGGCACTTCCACTTATGGTCCTATAGCTTAGGGAAATTAAAATCAAGACGACACGGCCACCCCAAAGTTTGGGACGGCTCTGTTTACAAGAACCACGTTTACGGTACAAGTTCAATATCACAGAAAGTGAAAAATGGATAAAGAAGTTGTGGTACTTACGTACAATGCAATATCACTCAGCAATGAAATCTATGTCATCAGGCCCGTAGCAGCATAATGAGTGGATTCAGGTATGATGATTCTAACTGAAATAAGTCACACAGAAAAAGAAACATCATAAGTTGTCTCTAATACACGGAATGTAAACTTGGCTACACAGGAACTGAATTACAAAACAGAACAGGGTCTCAAATGTAGAAAACCAACTTATGCTTGCTTAAGGGGAAAGGTGAGTTGGGGTGCTGCAGAAAACCAGAGATTGAAATGAGCACAGATAAAGTTCCTTAAGCCAAATATGTAATAGACAAGAGCTACTCCTTGCTCAACGAAATGGACTCAACACCCCATATTAAACGCCTAAGAATGTACCTGACTAGTAAGTTTCTTAAAACTTATGGATTGCTATGTCTCTAAAAGAGAATCCAGCCTGTGTACAGGGGCATAAACGCAGCAGTGATAGGATTGGAGAGGTTCGGTGAGCAAATGAAGACCCTTTGAAGTCATATTGCATGGTACCCATTCCACGGGTCTCAACTCTCCAGGTTTAAGGGATTCTTCCTTCAGCTAAAACATGCATGTGTAACTCAGAGTATGATCAACCATGTGATCTGGAGACGTGTTCCAATATGTCTCAGTTTTCGTCCCCTGGTACTTGGGTGCAACATTCCAGATGCTTTACTAACACTCTCCCGACTTGGGGAGACAGTGCCTTTAACCTCCTGTTTGGCCCAGTTTGCAATTTCTGCGGAATATTTCCAGGAATAGGGAGAACCAATGAGAGAGTAGCTGGAGGTGTCTGGATGAGCAAATTTAACTCTCATTTCCCACCAGGAAGAGGAATTAACCAAAGGCTCAGCGTGTCGTGCGGGAACCATATTAGTGCTTGAAGCAATCCTGCGGTGTTGCGGCCAGCTCACAAGAAAGCGAATTGAAGAAAGGAGCTCAGGGGCACTGTAATTCACAAACCTGCAGAGTTATAAATGACAGCTATCGTCCAAACATATACTGAAGTAAGGCTGCCAAGAGGACTTGAAAGCGGGGCAGAATTGCAGGAAACCGATTTCAGGAGGTAGGCTGGAATTGCATTGAAAGCATAGGAAAAGATGCAGAACGTCCACAATGATGCACTTGGCCAAAAAGGGCATATGCGTTTTTTCCTGAATATATTCAGGAAAAAACGCATATGTCCTTTTTGGCCAACCAAGCAAGCTTGCAAAGGAAATCTGCACTACAATGAAGTCTCACATCCCCCCAGTCAAAAGGGCCATCTGAAAAAAGTGTAAAATCCAGAAAGGCAGGACAGGCCATGGAGAACTGTGAGACTTGTTATGCTGATGGGCGGGATGTAAATTGCCAACAGCCACTCGGGAGAAGTGTATGGTGTTTCCTGAAACATCTAAAAAACAAAGCAACAGAGCCTAGGGCACTTCCACTTATGGTCCTATAGCTTAGGGAAATTAAAATAAAAAAGACATAGCCACCCCAAAGTTTGGGACGGCTCTGTTTACAAGAACCTCGTTTACGGTACAAGTTCAATATCGCAGAAAGTGAAAAATGGATAAAGAATTTGTGGTACTTACGTACAATGCAATATCACCCAGCAATGAAATCTATGTCATCAGGCCCGTAGCAGCATAATGAGTGGATTCAGGTATGATGAGTCTAACTGAAATAAGTCACACAGAAAAAGAACATCATAAGATATCACTAATAGACGGAATGTAAACTTGGCTACACAGGAACTGAATTACAAAAGAGTACAGGGCCTCAAATTTAGAAAACAAACTTATGCTTGCTTAAGGGGAAAGGTGAGTTGGGGTGCTGCATAAAACCAGAGATTGAAATGAGCACAGATAAAGTTCCTTAAGCCAAATATGGAATAGACAAGAGCTACTCCTTGCTCAACGAAATGGACTCAACACCCCATATTAAACGCCTAAGAATGTACCTGACTAGTAAGTATCTTAAAACCTATGGATTACTATGGCTCTGAAAGAGAATCAAGTGTGTGTACAGGGGCATAACGGCAGCAGTGATAGGATTGGAGAGGTTCGGTGAGCAAATGAAGACCCTTGGAAGTCATATTGCATGGTACCCATTCCACGGGTCTCAACTCTCCAGGTTTAAGGGATTCTTCCTTCAGCTAAAACATGCATGTGGAACCCAGAGTATGATCAACCGTGTGATCAGGAGACGTGTTCAAATGTGTCTCAGTTTTCGTCCCTGGTACTCGGGTGCAATATTGCAGATGCTTTTCTAACACTCTCCCGACTTGGAGAGTCAGTGCCTTTAACCTTCTGTTTGGCCCAGTTTGCAATTTCTGCGGAAGATGAACAGGAATAGGGAGAACCAATGAGAGACTAGCTGGAGGTGTCTGGACGGGCAAATTTAACTCTCATTTCCCACCAGGAAGAGGAATTACCCAAAGGCTCAGCGTGCCGTGCCGGAACCAGATTAGGGCCTGAAGCAATCCTGCGGTGTTGCGGCCAGCTCACAAGAAAGCGAGTTGAAGAAAGGAGCTCAGGGGCACTGTAATTCACAAACCTGCAGAGTTATAAATGACAGCCATCATCCAAAAATATACTGAAGTAAGGCTGCCAAGAGGACTTGAAAGCGGGGCAGAATTGCAGGAAACCGATTTCAGGAGGTAGACTGGAATTGCATTTAAAGCATAGGAAAAGAGACAGAAGGTCGACAATGATGCACTTGGCCAAAAAGGGCGTATGCGTTTTTTCCTGAATATGTTCAGGAAAAAACGCATATGCACTTTTTGGCCAACCAAGCAAGCTTGCAAAGGAAATCTGCACTACAATGAAGTGTCACTTTCCCCCGGTCAAAAGGGCCATCTGAAAAAAGTGTAAAATCCAGACAGTCAGGACAGGTCATGGAGAACTGGGAGCCTTGTTATGCTGATGGGCGGGATGTAAATTGCCAACAGCCGCAGGGGAGAAGTGTATGGTGTTTCCTGAAACATCTAAAAAACAAAGCAACAGAGCCTAGGGCACTTCCACTTATGGTCCTATAGCTTAGGGAAATTAAAATCAAGACGACACGGCCACCCCAAAGTTTGGGACGGCTCTGTTTACAAGAACCACGTTTACGGTACAAGTTCAATATCACAGAAAGTGAAAAATGGATAAAGAAGTTGTGGTACTTACGTACAATGCAATATCACTCAGCAATGAAATCTATGTCATCAGGCCCGTAGCAGCATAATGAGTGGATTCAGGTATGATGATTCTAACTGAAATAAGTCACACAGAAAAAGAAACATCATAAGTTGTCTCTAATACACGGAATGTAAACTTGGCTACACAGGAACTGAATTACAAAACAGAACAGGGTCTCAAATGTAGAAAACCAACTTATGCTTGCTTAAGGGGAAAGGTGAGTTGGGGTGCTGCAGAAAACCAGAGATTGAAATGAGCACAGATAAAGTTCCTTAAGCCAAATATGTAATAGACAAGAGCTACTCCTTGCTCAACGAAATGGACTCAACACCCCATATTAAACGCCTAAGAATGTACCTGACTAGTAAGTTTCTTAAAACTTATGGATTGCTATGTCTCTAAAAGAGAATCCAGCCTGTGTACAGGGGCATAAACGCAGCAGTGATAGGATTGGAGAGGTTCGGTGAGCAAATGAAGACCCTTTGAAGTCATATTGCATGGTACCCATTCCACGGGTCTCAACTCTCCAGGTTTAAGGGATTCTTCCTTCAGCTAAAACATGCATGTGTAACTCAGAGTATGATCAACCATGTGATCTGGAGACGTGTTCCAATATGTCTCAGTTTTCGTCCCCTGGTACTTGGGTGCAACATTCCAGATGCTTTACTAACACTCTCCCGACTTGGGGAGACAGTGCCTTTAACCTCCTGTTTGGCCCAGTTTGCAATTTCTGCGGAATATTTCCAGGAATAGGGAGAACCAATGAGAGAGTAGCTGGAGGTGTCTGGATGAGCAAATTTAACTCTCATTTCCCACCAGGAAGACGAATTAACCAAAGGCTCAGCGTGTCGTGCGGGAACCATATTAGTGCTTGAAGCAATCCTGCGGTGTTGCGGCCAGCTCACAAGAAAGCGAATTGAAGAAAGGAGCTCAGGGGCACTGTAATTCACAAACCTGCAGAGTTATAAATGACAGCTATCGTCCAAACATATACTGAAGTAAGGCTGCCAAGAGGACTTGAAAGCGGGGCAGAATTGCAGGAAACCGATTTCAGGAGGTAGGCTGGAATTGCATTGAAAGCATAGGAAAAGATGCAGAACGTCCACAATGATGCACTTGGCCAAAAAGGGCATATGCG
The DNA here is from genome assembly GCF_937001465.1 of Orcinus orca. Lineage (NCBI taxonomy): Eukaryota > Metazoa > Chordata > Mammalia > Artiodactyla > Delphinidae > Orcinus > Orcinus orca. Next base: position 11,779 of record NW_026043850.1, on the reverse strand, counting down.
TTTTTTCCTGAATATATTCAGGAAAAAACGCATATGTCCTTTTTGGCCAACCAAGCAAGCTTGCAAAGGAAATCTGCACTACAATGAAGTCTCACATCCCCCCAGTCAAAAGGGCCATCTGAAAAAAGTGTAAAATCCAGAAAGGCAGGACAGGCCATGGAGAACTGTGAGACTTGTTATGCTGATGGGCGGGATGTAAATTGCCAACAGCCACTCGGGAGAAGTGTATGGTGTTTCCTGAAACATCTAAAAAACAAAGCAACAGAGCCTAGGGCACTTCCACTTATGGTCCTATAGCTTAGGGAAATTAAAATAAAAAAGACATAGCCACCCCAAAGTTTGGGACTGCTCTGTTTACAAGAACCTCGTTTACGGTACAAGTTCAATATCGCAGAAAGTGAAAAATGGATAAAGAAGTTGTGGTACTTACGTACAATGCAATATCACTCAGCAATGAAATCTATGTCATCAGGCCCGTAGCAGCATAATGAATGGATTCGGGTATGATGATTCTAACTGAAATAAGTCACACAGAAAAAGAAACATCATAAGATATCACTAATACACGGAATGTAAACTTGGCTACACAGGAACTGGATTACAAAACAGAACAGGGTCTCAAATTTAGAAAACCAACTTATGCTTGCTTAAGGGGAAAGGTGAGTTGGGGTGCTGCATAAAACCAGAGATTGAAATGAGCACAGATAAAGTTCCTTAAGCCAAATATGTAATAGACAAGAGCAACTCCTTGCTCAACGAAATGGACTCAAAACCCCATATTAAACGCCTAATTATGTACCTGACTAGTAAGTATCTTAAAACCTATGGATTGCTATATCTCCGAAAGAGAATCAAGCGTGTGTACAGGGGCATAAACGCAGCAGTGATAGGACTGGAGAGGTTCGGTGAGCAAATGAAGACCCTTTGAAGTCATATTGCATGGTACCCATTCCACGGGTCTCAACTCTACAGGTTTAAGGGATTCTTCCTTCAGCTAAAACATGCATGTGGAACCCACAGTATGATCAACCGTGTGATCGGGAGACGTGTTCAAAAATGTCTCCGTTCTCGTCCCCTGGTACTCGGGTGCAACATTCCAGACGCTTTACTAACACTCTCCCGACTTGGAGAGTTAGTGCCTTTAACCTCCTGTTTGGCCAAGTTTGCAGTTTCTGCGGAAGATGAACAGGAATAGGGAGAACCAATAAGAGACTAGCTGGAGGTGTCTGGACGGGCCAATTTAACTCTCATTTCCCACCAGGAAGAGGAATTAACCAAAGGCTCAGCGTGCCGTGCCGGAACCAGATTAGGGCCTGAAGCAATCCTGCGGTGTTGCGGCCAGCTCACAAGAAAGCGAGTTGAAGAAAGGAGCTCAGGGGCACTGTAATTCACAAACCAGCAGAATTATAAATGACAGCTATCGTCCAAAAATATACTGAAGTCAGGCTGCCAAGAGGACTTGAAAGCGGGGCAGAATTGCAGGAAACCGATTTCAGGAGGTAGACTGGAATTGCATTTAAAGCATAGGAAAAGAGGCAGAACGTCCACAATGATGCACTTGGCCAAATAGGGCGTATGCGTTTTTTCCTGAATATATTCAGGAAAAAACGCATATGCACTTTTTGGCCAACCAAGCAAGCTTGCAAAGGAATTCTGCACTACAATGAAGTCTCACTTCCCCCTGGTAAAAAGGGCCATCTGAAAAAAGTGTAAAATACAGAAAGGCAGGACAGGCCATGGAGAACTGGGAGCCTTGTTATGCTGATGGGCGGGATGTGAATTACCAAGAGCCACTGAGGAGAAGTGTATGGTGTTTCCTGAAACATCTAAAAAACAAAGCAACAGAGCCTAGGGCACTTCCACTTATGGTCCTATAGCTTAGGGAAATTAAAATCAAAAAGACACAGCCACCCCAAAGTTTGGGATGGCTCTGTTTACAAGAACCTCGTTTACGGTACAAATTCAATATCGCAGAAAGTGAAAAATGCATAAAGACCTTGTGGTACTTACCTACAATACAATATCACTCAACAATGAAATCTATGTCATCAGGCCCGTAGCAGCATAATGAGTGGATTCAGGTATGATGATTCTAACTGAAATAAGTCACACAGAAAAAGAAACATCATAAGATATCACTAATACATGGAATGTAAACTTGTCTACACAGGGACTGAATTACAAAACAGAACAGGGTCTGAAATTTAGAAAACCAACTTATGCTTGCTTAAGGGGAAAGGTGAGTTGGGGTGCTGCATAAAACCAGAGATTGAAATGAGCACAGATAAAGTTCCTTAAGCCAAATATGGAATAGACAAGAGCTACTCCTTGCTCAACGAAATGGACTGAACAGCCCATATTAAACGCCTAAGAATGTACCTGACTAGTAAGTATCTTAAAACCTACGGATTGCTATGTCTCCGAAAGAGAATCCAGCCTGTGTGCAGTGGCATAAACGCAGCAGTGATAGGACTGGAGAGGTTCGGTGAGCAAATGAAGACCCTTTGAAGTCATATTGCATGGTACCCATTCCACGGGTCTCAACTCTCCATGTTTAAGGGATTCTTCCTTCAGCTCAAACATGCATGTGGAACCCAGAGTATGATCAACTGTGTGATCGGGAGACGTGTTCCAATATGTCTGTTTTCGTACCCTGGTACTCGGGTGCAACATTCCAGACGCTTTACTAACACTCTCCCTACTTGGAGAGTCAGTGCCTTTAACCTCCTGTTTGGCCCAGTTTGCAATTTCTGCGGAAGATGAACAGGAATAGGGAGAACCAATGAGAGACTAGCTGGAGGTGTCTGGACGGGCAAATTTAACACTCATTTCCCACCAGGAAGAGGAATTAACCAAAGGCTCAGCGTGCCGTGCCGGAACCAGATTAGGGCCTGAAGCAACCCTGCGGTGTTGTGGCCAGCTCACAAGAAAGCGAGTTGAAGAAAGGAGCTCAGGGGCACTGTAATTCACAAACCTGCAGAGTTATAAATGACAGCTATCGTCCAAAAATATACTGAAGTAAGGCTGCCAAGAGGACTTGAAAGCGGGGCAGAATTGCAGGCAACCGATTTCAGGAGGTAGACTGGAATTGCATTTAAAGCATAGGAAAAGAGGCAGAACTTCGACAATGATGCACTTGGCCAAAAAGGGCGTATGCGTTTTTTCCTGAATTCAGGAAAATACGCATAAGCCCTTTTTAGCCAACCAAGCAAGCTTGCAAAGGAAATCTGCACTACAATGAAATCTCACTTCCCCCCTGTCAAAAGGGCCATCTGAAATAAGTGTAAAAACCAGAAAGGCAGGACAGGCCATGAAGAACTGGGAGCATTTGTATGCTGATGGGCGGGATGTAAATGGCCAACAGCCACTCGGGAGAAGTGTATGGTGTTTCCTGAAACATCTAAAAAACAAAGCAACAGAGCCTAGGGCACTTCCACTTATGGTCCTATAGCTTAGGGAAAGTAAAATCAAAAAGACACAGCCACCCAAAAGTTTCGGACGGCTCTGTTTACAAGAACCTCGTTTATGGTACAAGTTCAATATCGCAGAAAGTGAAAAATGGATAAAGAAGTTGTAGTACTTACGTACAATGCAATATCACTCAGCAATGAAATCTATGTCATCAGGCCCGTAGCAGCATAATGAGTGGATTCAGGTATGATGATTCTAAGTGAAATAAGTCACACAGAAAAAGAAACATCATAAGATATCACTAATACACGGAATGTAAACTTGGCTACACAGGAACTGGATTATAAAACAGAAGAGCGTCTCAAATTTAGAAAACCAACTTATGCTTGCTTAAGGGGGAAGGTGAGTTGGGGTGCTGCATAAAACCAGAGTTTGAATTTAGCACAGATACCGTTCCATATGCCAAATATGTAATAGACAAGACCTACCCCTTGCTCAACAAAATGGACTCAACAATGTGGTATGACCTCACACCTGATAGAATGGGCATCATCAGAAAATCTACAAACAAAAGATGCTGGAAAGGGTGTGGAGAAAAGGAACCCTCTTCCACTATTGTTGGGAATATAAATTGAAACAGTCACTATGGAGAACAATATGGAATTTCTTAAGAAACTAAGAATAGAATTACCATATGATACAGCAATCCCAGTACTGGACATATACCCAGACAAAACCATAAATCAAAAAGAGACATTCACCGCAATGTTCATTGCATCACTATTTACAATATCGAGGTAATGGAAGCAACCTAAATGCCTACAGACAGACGAATGCATAAAGCTGTGGTACATATATAAAATGGAATATTACTAAGCCATGAAAAGGAATGAAATTGGGTCATTTGTAGAGACGTCGATGGATCTAGAGACTGTCATTCAGAGTGAAGTAAGTCAGAAAGAGAAAAACAAATCTTGTATATTCATGCATATATGTGGAACCTAGAAAAACTGTACAGATTAACCATTTTGCAAGGCATAAATAGAGCAACAGATGTAGACAACAAAAGTATGGACAACAAGGGGGGAAAGCTGTTGGGGTGGTGGTGGTGGGAGGAGTTGAGAGACTGGGATTGGCATGTATACATTTATATGTGTAAAATAGATAACCAATAAGAACGTGCTGTATAAAAATATAAAATAAAATTCAAAATTAAAAAGAAATAAAATTTAAAAAATAAAACAGAAAAAACAATTATTCCCTTCACATACATGTATTTATATGAATAAATTATTTCCATGCTTATATCTGTAAATACAAAAAAGAGGAATAAAATCTACCTTGAACCAAAAACGAAAAAGAGAAAAAAAACACAGAACCCACCAGTTCCACAGAGGAAAACCGTATCAGGGCACTTGCTCCAGTTGTAAACAATTCTGAAGTTGGTCAGTGGTGGGGAATCATCTCCCATTCAGCCAGCAGCCCCCACGCAACAAGCGTCCTCATTGCAAAGCTGGGGCACCGTGCCGAGGCATCTGTGAGTAAATGTGAGCTGAGCCCCAGACCAGTTGCTGCTGAACTATTCCCACCCATCCCAGGTAAAACACCTGAATATATACAAGGACTTGAAAGCCTAGAGGAAGGGCCATAGAGCCACATGAGTGACAGCATGCCGGCCGACTTGGTGCCTGCAGGCCAGCCAGGATGGTCCTGGCCCTGGGTGCTCTTCTGGAAGATTTCCATTTCCCTGCCTGAGATACCCGTCCTGTCCCTGCCCCCACTGCTTTTTTCCTTCCCCACCTCTGCCCAGGGAGAAATTCCAGCAGCAGGTATGGGTGACACATCCTCTTCTTTAGCAGGTGGCAGCGTGGCAACTGCTGCAGAAAGTCCAGCAGAGCCCCACTCACACTGGGCCACCCACAAAGCCGTGGCCTCTCACTCCCTCCCACCAGCCCAGCCCCGAGACTGCTGACAGGGCAGAGAAAATGGCGTCAGGCACGGCTGCAGGGGCTCTTGCTGCCTGGAGTGGTATTTATATTGATCTCAACCCAGGCACACCTGGGGAGGGCTGGCCGGCATGGTAAGGCTGCCCAGGTCAGCCAATCATCACCCGTCAGGGGCTCACAGTTGCAGAAAATGGAAATTGCTGAACCGGCCAGGTCCAAGGAACAGGTGTGGGCTCCTGAGAGTCAGGATAGACAAGGGGCTGCAGCTTTGGCTTGTTTTCTAATCATTTTATCTGGCCCATGAGTGGGAGACAACTTCAAGAAAACCCTCTCCTAATGAGAGGAACCCAGGAGTCAGGGAGAGGAGGGGTGGGTGGTGGTTGGAGACAGAGGCCTGGTGCCCCGGGTGCAGTGGAAGTCTCTGGAAGACCAGGTGGAGGGAGGCTGCACAGAGTGATACCCAGGGTCACAGACCTGTCGCAGCTGCTGTTTGTTAGTTCAAGTCCTGCTCTGAGGTGCTCTGTGTCAGCTCTGAGCGACAGGTGAGCTGGGGGTGCTCTGCAATGAGGGCTATGTGCACGGTTCCTGTGTGCCCAGCCCTGCCACGGTACCTGCAAGGGTAGCCCTGTATCCTGGGAGGGGCCTGACCATGAGAGCCCCGTGGGCTGGGGTGGGGGTGGGATACCTGCCCAGGTGAGCTGCATATTCTGGGATTGGTCTGACCACGAGAGCCCCATGGGCTGCTGGGGACCTGGTAAAGGATGTCAGGACAGTCAGTGAAGCCACCGAGGATATACCTCCAGCTGCTCCTAATTCCTACACCCTGCTGGTCATTCTACCAACCACCAGGACATGGTATTCCGTATTAGTCTTCAATGATGCCTTCTTTTGCATTCCATTAGTCCCAGAGTCACAAGAAATTTTGGCTTGTGAGTGGCAGGACTCAACGTACAACTAAAACAATACTTCCGGGCCGTCTTGCCCCAAGGGTGCAAAAATTCCCACACCATCTTTAGGGAAAGCTTAGCTAAAGACCTAAAAGTTCTACCTCTGGAAAAGGAAACCCTCCTTCAGTACGCAGACGACATTCTGATCGCCAGCCCTACTAAGGAGGCCTCTGAACTACCAAGCCAATAAAGGATAGAAGTTGTCCAAGAAAAAGCTCAAATATCACAGACTGCGGTGACCTGCCTGGGCTTCATTCTCACAGAAGGTCGGAGAAGCCCATCCCAGGAAAGGGAAGAAACCATTTGCAGCCTTACCCCTTTCTAAAACTAGAAGACAGCTTAGGGGTTCCTGGGGAGGCCAGGGTTTGCTGCTTCTGGAACCCTAACTACAGTCTACTAGCTGGGCCTCTATATGAAACACTGAAAGGAAAAGTTGATGATCCTTTTGAATAGAATCCAGAAGTGGCCTTTCAAGAATGGAAAGAGCAGTCAATTCAGACCCTTGCCCTGGAACTCCCTAATTTAGCTAAACCCTTTGACCTTTACATTCCCGGTGAAAGGTGAATCGCCATTGGAGAATTAGTGCAAAAACTGGGACCACTTGAAATGGAACAATGCAAGAATGCCATCCAGTTAGGATAAACTACGGTCACCAAGGGGCTTGGCCCACAGCCACATCTGGCCAAGATACTGGCGGTATCTAAAAACCTGGAAATCAGCAGCCCAAAAGGCCACCTCCCTCCTAAGGGAAAAGGACCCCACGTGGTGATCCTAACCACCAACCATGCCCTGAAGTTGCAGGGTTCGCTCCGTGGGCACACCAACCTCGAGTGAGGAGGCCCTCCAACTCCAACATCCAGAGAGATAACCGGGGGCAACAGGGCACCATGACGACTCGTGTGAACATCACTTGACCTGGAGTTTCTCTCATAAAACAACAAGAGTGTGTCCCAAAAGAGTAACTACTGCTTGCAGGACTTACTGCACCCAGAGGGGAGCTAATAATCTTGGCGGGGGAACCGTATACCACACTGTCACCATAGAAAAGCCTACAGACACCGTGATGATGGTGGCCAATAAGACCGGCTGGACTCCTGTTTACTTCAAAAGGCTGTTGACTCAGTGGCCATCATGGTCCTTGATCACCACTGACCCTGGACTGTCTGGGAGTTGAGCGGGCAGGGCTCTGACACCTGGTGCTGTTTGTACGTTAATTCAGGGGCCTAATTGAAGAAAGCGCAGACTACTGGTCAGAGCATCTTGGCTGGCAGAAATGGTCAGCCTAAGGTGGCCAAACAAATGTGGGGCGGGGTGAAACCGGCCCACACAGCGTCTCTGCACATCTCTTTCCTGGACCCTTAAAGGTCATTAGAATCTATAACACTTCCAATGCTGGTGCTCAGGTGGACGAGCAGGGAGGCAGGGGGCCTGGGGACAATCAACGTCACCTGGAGGCTGCTGGGGAGAAGTTCTGACCCTCACCCCCGGGTATGAGGGCTCCCAACTCAGCACTCAGCAGTTACAGAAGAAGGGTCTGCACCCTCAGCACTCCAAGAATGAGGAACGGGACAAAAGGCAGAGGAGGGGTTTGTCCCCAGCAAAGCCCATTAAAAATCCCTGGGAGATAAAAATAGAATCTGGGCAATAAAGTCAAGTCTAACCTTTTTTATCCTTTGTGCTTTGTCTAATTTCATGTGCTCCTAGGGTCCCGCATGCAGAGGTTCCACACCCGGCACTTCAGACCAGATTTCCTAGTGCAGAATGGCTGGGACGACACATCAGCTCCTGGGGCCCAGTGCAGACTCCGCGATATAGAGCCTGAGCTGCAGCCAACCTGGCCCTCGAGAGCTCCGCCCCCTCCCTCCCACTGACTCTGACAGGATCTCTACACAGCAGCCCAGCCCACAGCCCACGGGGTAGTGCATGCTCTCACCTCTCCATTCTCTGATCAAAATATAAAGTTTCCTTTGCTTGTGAACCAAACTCAGTCTCGATCTGTTGGCCCCAATGACACTGGGCAGGGGGACACTTGTTGGGGTCCACTCTGGAGGATCAGTAACAGAAATTGAGACTATTGTAACCTCAATGAACAGATGTGTGAGCCAAACTGTAGTTAACATAGAACAGTGTATAAGGCTCGGGTAAAATAAGATGTTTCTAACACTTCCATTTGATATTTCCATCACTTTATTATAAGCAAGTTCAGTGAAAAGGTTTGTCTTATTTGTCAGGTCAATATTAGAGAAACGAAGTGATTTCTTTCCAAGGATGTACATCTAATAATCTTGGTTAAAGCTTCAATCTTGTTTTAAATGCTTTTCCATTGAAAATGATACCTCTCTTTCAGCTCCCCCATTTCTGAGAAGTATAAAATCTTATAATTTATTATTACCAAAGGGGAAAGGTGGGAGGAGGGATAAATTAACAGTTTGGGATTAACACATACACACTGCTATGTATAAAATAGATCATCAACAAGGAACTACTGTATAGCACAGGGAACTACACTCAACATTTTGCAATAACCTATAAGGGGAAATAATCTGAAAAAGAATAGATATTTTTATTGACATCATCTATCAATGACAGTTAAAGTGTAACCTAAGGGAAGCTGGTGGTGAGTGCTTCTGACCCTGAAGACTTCAATCATCTAAAGTTTGGACTCTGCCTACTTCCCAAGGCCCTTAATGAACATATGTGTAGCCGTAGCTTAAAAAATTCCCCAGTTTGGGTTTTGGGGAGACACTGATTTTGAAAAAGCCCTGGTGTTCTCCTTACATGAATGGGACTCTTCCTACTGCTAAAACATGTCTGTCACACCCAGAGGATGGTATACCGTCTGATCGGGAAGAGTTTGGAAAAGGCATCTCATCTCCTCATCTCCTGGTGCTCGGGTTCACCCCTCCAGCGTCTTTACTAACAGCCTCCCCACTTGGAGAGGTCAGCACTGTCAACATCCTGTTGCGTACAGTTTGGAATTTGTCCAGAGGATGAAGCGGAAGGATGAGGAACAATGAGAGACAAGTCCTAGGTGTTCAGACAGGCACATGTCACTCTAATTTCCAATCAGGAAGACGAATTGACCAAAGGCTAGGGTTGCCCATGGAAACAGTATAGGGCTTGAGGAAATCCCGCTGCTTTGTGGCCAGTTCCCATAAACACAAGTTGAACAATGGAACTCAGGGGCAGTAAAATTCACGAAACTGCAGAGTTGAAAATATCCATCACTGAAAAATGTCTTGAGGAAAGTCAGAGAAAAGGACTTGTAAGCAAGGGAGAATGGCAGGAAAGGGATTTGAGGAGGTAGAAAGGACTCGCTATTAAGCACAAAAAAGGAGCTGAACATTGCCAACTTTGCAGTTGGCCAAAAAGGGTGTATGCGTTTTTTTCTGTATATATTCAAGAAAAGGGCATACACTTTTTTAGCCAACCAAACAGGTGGGCACTGGAAGTCAATACTACAAAAGATATCACTTCGCCTCAGTCAGAAGAGCCATCCTCATAAAGCGTAAACAACAGAAATGCAGGACAGGGCAAGGAGAAGAGGGAGCCCTGTGAGACTTATAGTGGAAATGTATATTGCCAACGGCCATTCTGGAGAAGTGTATTGTGTTTACTAAAGCATCTAAAAAATGAGCTACAGAGCATAGGGCACTTGCACTCATGGGCGTATATCTTGGGAAAAACAAAAATCGAGAGGACACAAGCACCCCAATGTTTACCCCCTCTCTGTTTAAAAGATCCTCGACTAGGATATAACTTAAATGCCTCTGGAGAGAAAAAATGGATAGAGATGTGGTACTTAGGTAGAGTGGAATATTATTCAGCCTGGAAATCAATGAAATATGGCCAGTTGTAACAACTCCGGAGGAGTTACGTATGATCATTCTAAGTGACATAATTCAAAAAGAAAAAGACACATATCATAAGATATCACTTAAAGGTGGAATCCAAAATGGCTACACATGAAATAAATTACAAAACAAAAACATAGTCAAATATGTAGAAAACACACATAAGGCTGCTAAACGGGAAAGGTGGGGAGGGGTGAGGCATCATCCAGGAGGTTGAAATTAGCAAAGATACCATTCCAAATACCAAACTGATAATCAACAAGGCCTACACGGTAGCTAAAAGAACTGCACTCAGCACACTCAAGTCACCGGAAAAGAATATATACGACTGGTAAGAATCTGAAAAAGAATTTACTGATGCCTCTCTGTACGTGAATCAAGTGGATGTACAGCAGCAAGAAACAGAGCTTTGAAAATCAGCTGTAACCAATATAGTAATAAATTGAAAAACATAAACGACAGAGAGACAGAGAAAACCTCTTACAACTTTTCCTCAGGGACGGTGATGCAACATGGATTGAACACATCTAGACCCACAGCAGGATGAGACATAAGGCTGGAAACTGTTTGCACTAAGAGAAATGTGAGGTTGGGTGAGGAAATGCACACCCTTTAAAGTAATACTACCTGGTACCCATTCAATGGGTCCCAAATCTGCAGGTTCAAGGGATCTTCCTACAGCTAAAACATGCATGGAAAACCCAGAGGACTGTACACCATGTGATCGGGAGATGTGTCTAAAATGCAGCTCATTTATCCTCTCCTGGTGCTCCTGTTCACCATTCCAGCCACGTTACTTAGAATCTCCCCACTTGGAGAATCAGCACATTTCAACTTCTGTTTCACACATTTTGCAAATTGTGAGGAGGATGAACGGGAAGAGGGGGAACCAATGAGAGAATAGTTGTAGGGGTTTGGACAGGTACATATCAGTCTAATTTCCCATTAAGAATAAGAATTGAAAAAAGGCTCAGCCCGCCTCGCCGGAGCCAAAATAGGGCCTGAAGCAATCCTGCGGGTTTGAGGCCAGCTCACAAAAGAGCAACTTAAAAATGGAGCTCAGGGTCACTGCAATTCACAAACCTGCAGACTTATAAATGAAAACTAACGTCCAAAAATATGTTGAGGTAAGGCAAAGAAGAGGATCTGAATGCAAGACAGAATTGCAAGAAACAGATTTCAAGAGATAGATTGGACTCGTCTTTAAAGCACATGAAAAGCGGCAGAATTTCGACAATGATGCAGTTGGCCCAAAAGGGCGTATGCGTTTTTTCCTGATTATATCCAGGAAAAAACGCATACGCACTTTATGGGCAACGAAGCAAGCAAGCAATGCAAATGTGCACAACAAAGAAGTCTCATTTCCCACCGGTCAAAAGGGCCATCCTAAAAAATTGTAAAAACCAGAAATGCAGGACAGGCCATGGAGAAGAGTGAGCCTTTATACACTGATGGGCAGTGTGTGAACTGCCGAGAGCCACTCTGGAGAAGTGTATGGTGGTTCCTAAATCATCTAAAAAACAGAGCTACAGAGCATAGGACACTTCCAATCATGGGAGTATATCTAGGGAAGTCTAAAAATCAACAAGACACAAGCACACCACAGTTTAGGGCTACTCTG